>NW_013571360.1:1677-6141 GCF_000499745.2 Eimeria mitis | reverse complement strand
AGCCGCAGCAAAAAGGATCATCTTTTCAGTAAAAAGGAAATATTAATATAAATATTTTCAAATACAAACGAAAAACTGAGAAATCTAGAGAAGTTTTTAACTAAACAGATGCCACCAACGCCTCGGCAACCACGTATTGAGAGAGTCCATCATACACCGCGAGACCAGGCAGCAAGCACGATCAAGCGCCCCATGAACGAACACCTTTTCGTAGATTTTTCTGAATAAATTAGTTATTTTATGTAACAAGTATCCATTTCTAGTGATTATATTTATTTAGTAAACAATGTACTTCTGTCGTATAGTGTGGACTGCTGCATATACACAACATCCCACCACCCCTGCCAGGGCAGAATGCAAGTTGGTAAGCCGCTTGAAAAAGGGAATAAACTATTAAAACTGTTTACTAGAGTTCTTCTCACATAAATTAAGATACTTCGGGGACCTATTGCTAAAGTTTCCTATAACTCAAACGTAAAGAACTCTGAACGCGCGGCTCCTGTAGGCCAGTTTACTCGTTGCATTGGCCCCGTTGATACTGCTGTAGGAGAATAACTACTGTTTCTAAATAAAAGTATAAATATAGGGCTTGCAAAGAGCTGAATATGTAAGACTGATAATGGTCTGAACGTGGCGCCTGCATGCATGGATCTACCCATACAGAATGTAGATTATATACATTATAAATGAATAGAGTCTTATGCGTATATACGTTGTGCGTACACCAGAAAAGCAGACTTGAAAATTGAGAAGCAACGGCAGTTGAATGGAATATCTGTGCCGGGTAGAGTAGCGCAGTGTACGTACACTCTATACGCCCGCCAACAAAACAAAAGTTAAACTAAACCATGCAGGCGACTCCCGCAGGCACATATATGTTGCTTCTGCCCTTCCCGATGAGAGTAATGATGCAAGTATAGTATATTATAGTATTGGTGATGTTAGATCTACTATGACAAAGGCGCATGCATCCAGTGCATGCATGCAGCACGCATGCAATCCATGTATGCATGCATGCATACATGCACGCATGCAGTGCCTCTGCTCCTTGAACAGCAGGAAGACTCGCAGGACCCTGACAGCTCCCCTGTTGTGTCTGTCGTGGCCTGTGCCCCTGCATCCCGCATACAATACCAATCCCCCCACCCAGCCCCTCGTATACACCTCGTGATAGAGTTCAGAACGCCTCATTCATCAGCCCCTCGAGCAGCGGATCGCCGTCGTCTGCATCCATTCCATCATTCGGTGGAGGCGGGGGACGAATGCCAACAGCAGCAGCAGCAGCAGCAGGGTCTGTTTGTCCTGGGGGTCTAGAGGCTGGTGGTGGTGGTGCAGATCCGCTGCTGCTGTATATTTCAACATGGCCTGCGAGCCTTTGCTGCTCATACTGTTGAATCTCGCGCTGCTGCTGCTCCCACTCATCAGCAGCACGCGGTGGTGATGGCATCCGTACACGCGGATCGTTGCCTAGGGCTTGTGCTGCTCTCTGTGCTAAAGCAAAACTCTTTGATGCTTCGGGTGTAAGTACAGGGTTCGATGCCGTCACAAAAGATACAGGAGCATCGTAGTTCGGAATGTTCCCGCTCTGGTGCTGCCCCATGGGGCCCAGCGGCCCCTGCGCTGCCGCCTGCACAGCAACACCCACCCCAGCACCACCAAACCCTAAACCCTAAACCCTAAACCCTAAACCCTAAAAACCCTGACAGCGGAAACATAGAGAGAAGTATAGAAAAGAGAGGAAATACAGCAGCAAAAGGAAACAGACAGAACCATAGAGAAAGCAGAAGAAGAAGAAAAGAACAAACAGCAGTACGAGAAAGGCAGAGCCACATAAACAGAAGAAGGAGATTGTAGCAGCATAGAAAGAAAAAAGGAAATACCATATATATATATATATATATATATATATATATATATATATATATATATATATATATATATATATATTTACCTGTTTCATTCCTTCTAGGCGTTTGACGGCAACATCTGTGGCGCCTCCTCCTACTTTATTAGATACAGAAAGCACACCTTCAAGGACAGCTCCGACGATATTTGAGTCGAGTTGTGCGTTTTGTTGTTGTGTTTCTTGTTGCTGCTCAAGGTAATCATACTGAAGTTCAAGCATAAGAACGAGGCTGGGGTCTGTCTGTGCTATTGTACTGATAGCAACAACAGCCTGGTGAACCCCCTGAGCCATTCCATGTATAGCAATAACTCTTTCTGGGCATGGACTTGAATTTCTATCAACTGTTATTCGTGTTAGTGTTGCTTCTCTTATCTCACGAACACGAACACCACCAGGGCCAATGACTGTTGGGCATACACTTGTAGGTACTACTAGTTTTGCATACATCTGATCATAAGGTAGATTTGGGTGTACTTCTTTACATCTTTCTAGTAATGATATAACACCAGTACTTATTGCTTCAGTTGATCCTGACATAAGTAGAAGACGATCAATAGAATCAGGGAATTTATTTTTTGATGATAATACATGCATACTGCATCCACATTCTTCTGAAACTTTTGTTATTGTTTCACTATCTTTACCAATCAATGAATTTGCTAATGCAGGATCTATTAATAATTTCATATGGAATGGACCCGGTAAAGATACAGGTCGATCGTCTTCAAGTGGTTCTTCTTTCAGTGCCTCCATATTCATTCCTTCTTGCAATACACCTGTTTCAGCCCATGACGGCATCTTTAGTTTGTATCCATGGCCATANTATTCATTCCTTCTTGCAATACACCTGTTTCAGCCCATGACGGCATCTTTAGTTTGTATCCATGGCCATATGTCTGGTGTACAGACAGAGATTGATTCGGATCTGCATGAATATAAGGTAACATAGCTTTTATAGCAATGGTTACTTGCTCCAGTGGCCCCAGCACAGAGATGATACGTTCATGAGGGTTCGATGGAACCAGCTGACCGGGGTGATGAGAAGGAGTTTGTTGGTCTCTGTTACTTATTTGAATTCGTGTACCCGTAAAGCTTGCAAGCTGACGGATCCTTTGCCCCCCCGGGCCGCATATAAGAGCACAGCAGGTACTCATTGCACTCATCCTCCACACCATGAAGTTCGCATGGCCCACCATAAGACAAGCTGCATACACCTTTTCTAGCACTGCTAATAAAGCTCTGTCTGTATCTTGTGGCTGCCCGCTGATGACAACAATTCTTTCTGTACAAGGAGGAGGTTCAGGCGGAGCTACCTTTGCCTGCACTGCATATTCTGCTTCAAATTGTGTTATAATACTGCCATTCGACCCCAGAAGTTGAGCTGCAACCAAATCACTAACAAGAATCTTATGATATGCAGGTCCCTGCATCATCANGACCCCAGAAGTTGAGCTGCAACCAAATCACTAACAAGAATCTTATGATATGCAGGTCCCTGCATCATCACAGGCCTGCTATCTCTCATATATTGCAAGTTACTAATCCGAGCCAGTTCATCTTGGGCTTGGCTGATGAGTGCAGCTTTAGCTGAATCTGATAGATTCGGTACATTGGGGGCTACACTAGCAATACCAGCTTTCACAGGTTCTTCTTTCGGGGGAATCAGAATACTAGCGAGAGCCTGCATCGTTGATTCATCAACATCTTGCCCCAATAGATCTTCAAGCCTCTCCTCCTTTTCCTCTGGCTCAGCCTTCGGCATACAACTATCATATTTCAGGTTTGTATGGTCTCGTAGGTCTTCTATCTGCTGCAGCAGACGCGCCAAGTCACTCGCAGCAGCCTGAACATCCGCTAGACTCCCCTGCAGCGTCAGCAGCCTCTCGCGTCCTCCCTGTTTTTTCATATCTTTTCTATCGCTAATAACAAGACGAGCAGCCCCTATCTTTCTTAGTTTCCGAATTGGTTGATCTGAATTCGGGGGTGTAAGCTGACACACAGAGTGAGGAGCAATGAATGTTATACTGCAGCTCCTGCCGCTATCACGATGCTTTCCTGGTTCTGAAATTTGTTGCAATGCCTTTTGCAGCATCTGCAGCAACGGGTCTAGCTGACCCTGAAACAGCAGCATTCGGCGATTTGTTTCAGGAAAAAATACATCTTTTGCCGAGAGACGGCTCTTACAACCATGGGACTTCGCCAAATTCAATAAACCTCGATTGTCTACACCCAATAGAATCGATACGTCACGAGGCTGAGGCAACAGCTTCAAGTAACAAGGCCCCTCTAGGTCAGGGGGCAGAGGGTCACCCAGGGTATTCTTGGTGGGGTCGGTGGTGTTCACAACAGGAGGAGGCTGGTAAGAAGGACTCCTCTCCCTCTTCCTCTTCTTCTCGTTGCTGCCGCTCCCGCTGGCGTTGCGACTGCCGCTACGGCTGCGGCTGCTGCGCCCTCGCTTCCCTTCCTTTGAGTGTTTGCTGCTGCTGCTGCTACTGCTGCTGCTGCTGCTGCTGCTCTTGCTGTCCTTTGATGCACTCTGACTCTTGGTTTCTGCACGC
>NW_013571360.1:1152-1577 GCF_000499745.2 Eimeria mitis | reverse complement strand
GACTGCCGCTACGGCTGCGGCTGCTGCGCCCTCGCTTCCCTTCCTTTGAGTGTTTGCTGCTGCTGCTGCTGCTGCTGCTGCTGCTGCTGCTCTTGCTGTCCTTTGATGCACTCTGACTCTTGGATTCTGCACGAGACGAATCTCCCTCCGGCTTCGTCTTGCTGCTCGACGGCTTCCGCTCCTCCTTGCCCTTGCTCCTGTGGCCGCTGCTGCTGCTGCTGCCGTGGTTGCTGCTGCTGTGGCTGCTGCTGCCATGATTGCTGCTGCTGTGGCTGCTGCTACTGTGGCTACTGCTGCTGTGGCTGCTGCTCCCGTGGCTGCTGCTGCCGTGGTTGCTGCTGCTGTGACTGCTGCTTTTATGCTTGCTGCTGCTGTCGCGCTCCGCGTTTGCGGCCTTGCTGCTGCTGTTGGTAGATCGGCTACCT
>NW_013571360.1:0-1052 GCF_000499745.2 Eimeria mitis | reverse complement strand
TGCTGCTGCTGCCGTGGTTGCTGCTGCTGTGGCTGCTGCTGCCATGATTGCTGCTGCTGTGGCTGCTGCTGCTGTGGCTACTGCTGCTGTGGCTGCTGCTGCCGTGGCTGCTGCTGCCGTGGTTGCTGCTGCTGTGACTGCTGCTTTTATGCTTGCTGCTGCTGTCGCGTTCCGCGTTTGCGGCCTTGCTGCTGCTGTTGGTAGATCGGCTACCCGAACTGCTGCTGCTGTGGCCACTGGACTTGTGCTTCTTTGAACTGCTGCTGCTGCTGCTGCTGCTGCTGCTGCTTGAGTGTTTGTCCTTTGAGTGGGAGCCGCTGGAGCGGCCCCCAGATGACGAGACCTCCCCCGACCCCATTGGAGCGACGAAGGCGAGTTATCCCCCTTTACTACTTCAAATAAAGTGCTGTCTGTTGGTCTGCGGCACTAGCAATGAAGACTATGCGGCGTCCGGGAGTCTAGACAGCTATGCAGTCAACCCCCGATTGGTTTCTTACGAATAGCGGCTACTGTCGCCTCTCCAAGCGCGTACGAGTTCGCTGCATAACTGGCTTTCTAAGGGGTTCTCTCATGATGTTCTGCGTGTCTTTAACGAGCCTTAGCCGCCACTGCTGCTGGGGCCTTCCCCCTCCGGGTTTGTCTGTTTACTACGGGCTTCCCTGGTTGCCGCTGCAGCAGACAGACAGCCTGGGAGGAATGCCTCTAGCCCGGGCCCTGAAAGACGAAATATGAAAGCCGCAGATTCGCAAGCAGAATGAAGACTTGCAAAGAACGAACTCCAGCCCGCGGCTCTCCGGGTGCTCGTGGGGGTGTGAGGACTCCGTGCGTCCACCAGAAGGGGGGGCAGATAGCGGCTTAATAGGCAGGGGATCAGCCGCTACGGTGTATTTCAGAGAAAAACAAAATGCAAAAGATTCATTTTATAGTAGAAAATCGCCAGAGCGCAGAAATCTGAACTACGGCTGCGGCCTCCCAGGCCTTCGTCGTCGTCCTTGCGCTTCCACTGCTGTGCATGCCGCCGAACCGAGCCCCGATCCGTTTGTACTTGTCCG
>NW_013571359.1:4870-6689 GCF_000499745.2 Eimeria mitis | reverse complement strand
TGCTGCTGTGCTTTGAGGGGTTTTGCTGCCACAGCCGCAGCTGCTGCAGCAGCTGCTGCAGCAGAACCCCCCTCATGCAGCTGCAGCAAACTCTGCAACCCCCTAAATTGCTGCTGCTGCTGCTGCTGCTGCTGCTGTTGCTGCTGCAAGTAATGCAGCAGCAGCAGCAGCAACAGCCCGTCTCCTCGAGCTGAAGAAACTCCTGTGTTTTTCTCTGCTGCATGCGGCAGCAGCTGCTGCAGCGTTGCTGCCCACGGCTCTGTTGCTGCAGGACTGCACCACGGTGCAGCAGCAGCAGCAGCAGCAGCAGCAGCAGCATCTGCTGCAGCAGCAGGTGTACTGACACCGCATGCAAGCATCAGCTGCTGCTGCAGCAACTCCACCGGGCACCCCTCTGCAGCACAAGCCAAGTGCAGCAGCTGCAGCAGCATCTGCTGCGGGGAGTCCTTGCTGGCTAGCTGCAGCTGCAGCTGCAGCGCCAGCTCCTGCTGCTGCTGCTGCTGCTGCTGCTGCTGCTGCATGCAATGCGAAGGTATCGGGGTCTGCGGCAAGGCCACTGCCCTCCGCTGCACGAGCAGCAGCCCCCCAGCAAGGAGACTTTCTATCTGGCAGCTGCAGCNGCTGCAGCTGGCAATAGCTAGCGGCCAGTACTTGCTGCTAGCTACTCGCAGCCCCACAATAGCAGCAGCTTCAGGGAGCACTGCAGGCAGCCAGACACGGCGCACATACACCCGCATGCAGCTGGGTGCAGCAGCAGCAGCAGCAGCAGCAGCAGCAGCAGCAGCAGCAGCGGGAGAAAGGGGTCGATCGCGGCGCAGCAGCAAGTCTACTGGGAGAGGGATACATACACCTGAGTTTGTTTCTGCTGCACGAAGGTATCGTGGTTCTGCTGCTAGCACATAGAGATGCCTCTCGGCCTGCTGCAGCAGCAAACTGCTGCAGCAATCTGTTGCTGCTGCAGCAGCAAGAGGCTGTAAAGACAGCAGCAGAGAAGCAACAGCTATGCTGCTGCTGCGCTGCAGTGACCACCGACAGCCCCCCATAAACAGCAGCCCCACACAGTGATGCAGCAGCAGCTGCTCCGCGTACCCCTTGCTGCTGCTGCTGCTGCTGCTGCTGCTGCTGCTGCTGTTGCTGCTGCTGCTGAGGCGGTGTCTCTCTCGCAGCAGCACGGAGAACACATCTCTCCGCCCCGTTCCTGCAGCAACGCATGCAAGAGCGCAGCAGCAGCAGCGCAGCACAGCTGCTGCTGCTGCTGCATCAAGCCCGACTTGCTGCTGCAGCTGAGGACAGCGAATGGGGAGAGAAGGGACCCACACAAGCTGCCGCTGCTGCTGCTGCTGCTGCTGCTGCTGCTGCTCTTGAGGAGAGCTCGGTTCTGCTGCAGCAACACGCATGCAGGCAAACGTAGAGTAGTACTGCAGCAGCAGCAGCACAGCAGCAGCATCGTTGCTGCCAGCAAAGCGGAGACCAATGGACCACATAAGAGAACCAATACAATGCGCTCGAAGCAGATTCGCCTTGTATAAATTTATATTGCTGCTGTTGCTGCTGCTGCTGCTGCTGCTGCTGCTGCTGCTGCTGCTGCTGCGGAGACGATCCCCACGAGGAAGCAGCAGACCGCTCTGGGGGTCGATGAGGTGAGCGTACGGCATGCAGGGAGCTGCTGCTGCAGCCTCTTCTGCTGCTGCTGCTGCTGCTGCTGCTGCTCCAGCAGAACCCCCACCAGCAGCAGCAGCAGCAGCAGCAGCAGCAGCAGCAGCAGGGAGGTCTGAGGGTAAGACCCTGAGTATGGGGGGCAGCTGAGCTGCCACCCACA
>NW_013571359.1:2862-4845 GCF_000499745.2 Eimeria mitis | reverse complement strand
CAGCAGCAGCAGCAGCAGCAGCAGCAGCAGCAGCAGGGATTAGAGTAGCAGAAGAAACAAGGACAGCAGCAGGTGCACTAATAACAGCAGCAGCAGCAGCAGCAGCAGCAGAAGCAGCAGCATTGAGAGAAGCAGCAGCAGCAGTAACAGCAGAAAAGGATACACAAGAAAGGAGACAGAAGAATAAAGGAGACAGAAGAAAGAGAAAGGAGACAGAAGAAAAAGAAAGGAAACAGAAAAAGAAAAAAGGAGACAAAAGAAAAAAGGAGACAAAAGAAAAAAGGAGACAGAAAAAGAAAAAAGGAGACAGAAAAACAAAAAAGGAGACAGAAGAAAGAGAAAGGAGACAAAAGAAGAGACAAAAGAAAAAAGGAGACAAAATAAAAAAGGAGAGAAAAAAAGGAGACAGAAGAAAAGGAGACAGTTTTACTTTATAAGCAACAGTATGGGGTATGCATTCTTCTATTTGCTGCTGCGTCTGCGGCAGCAGCAGCGCTGCTGCTGTCTCCTCGTTGTTGCTGCTGAGGTGAGAGAGGCCGAGAGCCAGAGCAGCAGGGGCCCCCAGGAGACTAGCATCAACACCACCTGCATGCGCATGGTTGCTGCTGCTGCTGCTGCTGCTGCTGCTGCTGCAGAAACCACCCTGCTGCTGCTGCTGCTGCTGCTGCTGCNCTGCTGCTGCTGCTGCTGCTGCTGCTGCCCCTTCAGCTGGCAGCAGCCCCATGGAGACAGCAGCAAACGTGCATGCTCCTCCCCCAGCACGAGGGGTTGATGGTGGGTCCTACCAGCCCCTCCTTCTCCTGCTGCTGCTGTTGCTGCTGCTGCTGCTGCTGCAGTAACCAGAGAAAGACAACGCTGCAGCGGTGTCTCGTCTTCTTCTCTTTTGCTGCTGGCGCGGCCCCCCCACGGCCAGGGGGTTGTTAGGTTAGCCACCAGCAGCAGCTCAGACCTCCACGCCTTCACTTCCTCTCTGCTGCTGCTGCTGCTGCTGCTGCTGCTGCTGCTGCTGCTGCTGCTGCTGCTGGGGGAGGAGGAGGCCAGACGGCCCGCCCAGACAGCTCCCAAGGCCCAAGCAGCACTGAAGGCGTAGACGTGTCTTTCCTGGAGATGTAGCTGCTGCTGCTGCTGCTGCTGCTGCTGCTGCTGCTGTTGCTGCTGCTGCTGCTGCTGCAGCCACGGGGGACGCAGCAAGTGCTGCAGCAGCGTTGCAGTGGTGGAGGGGTCCCCGGAGCCAAAGTGCAGCAGGCCGAGGCCGACGAGTGCTGCAGCTGCTGCAGCCCCGCTGCTGCTGCTGCTGCTGCTGTTGCTGCTGCTGCTGCTGCTGCTGGTGCTGCTGCTGTTGAATACAGCAGCAGAAACAAGGGGAGCAGGAGACAGATGAAGGAGACAGAGACGATGGAGACCTGTGTTGCTGCTGCTGATGTTGCTGCAGCAAGCAGCAAGCAGCAACCCCACCAGCAGCGTGCTGCTGTCTCCTGGGGCCCCCTGCAGCAGCAACACCCAGTCTGCTGTTTTCAGCTGCTGCATGTATCCCTGAAGAGACAAACCAAGACAGAGACCCCCAAACGCAGACGGAGACACCTTCTCCTGCTGCTGCTGCAGCCAGCTCCATAGCGAATCATACCCCGCATCCTGCTGCTGCTGCTGCTGCTGCTGCTGTTGCTGCTGCTGCTGCTGTCTTAAGACGCCAGGCGATGTGCTGAATCCTGAGCAGCACCTACTGCTGCTGCTGCTGCTGCTGCTGCTGCTGCTGCTGCTGCAGCAGCTGTTTCCCCAGCAGCAGCGAGTTCTTCGTGCTGCTGCTCCTCGGTGGGGGTGGGGCCCCGCAGCAAGAGCAGCAGCACATGCGCTGCTGAAGGTAGGCCAGGCGAGGTTGTCTGCTGCTGTTTGCATGCGCAGCAACTTTTGCTGCTGCAGCTGAGGAGACTGAACGTAGACATAACGAGCAGCACTGCCTCGGCCTGCTGCTGTTGCTGCTGCTGC
>NW_013571359.1:0-2811 GCF_000499745.2 Eimeria mitis | reverse complement strand
CTGCTGCTGTTGCTGCTGCTGCAGCGGGGCAACAGTCAGTATCTGGCAACGCAGCTCCAGCGGCTGCAGCACCCTGCTGAGGTGTACGTACACCTCAGGGTCCTCAGATCCCAGCAGCAGGGCCCCCCACCCCAGGGGGAGAGACAGCCGCCGCTGCAGCACTTGCTGCTGCAGCAGCCGCAGCACGTCGTCAGGCAGAGCAGCAGCAGCAGCAGCAGGAGACTCTAGAAGCACACGAGCTATGCAGGGGGAAGATGGATTCAATACACGGCTAGCTAGCTCTCTCAAGCTGCTGCTGCTGCTGCTGCTGCTGCTGCTGCTGCTCCTGTTGCTGTGCTGCTGCTGCTCTTCATGCTGCTGTGACGAGAAGAGACCCGCGCTACCGCCGCTGCTGCTGCTGCTGCTGCTGCTGCTGCTGCTGCTGCTGCTGCTGCTGCACCTATCAGCAGCAGCAGATCTGCCTCTGTAGTTAGAGGCAAGGACAAGCCGCGCCAGCACTTCTCCTGCTGCTGCCTCCGAGGCCCCGCTATTGCTGCTGCTGCTGCTGCTGCTGCTCCTGCTGCAAGTGATGGCTCCTCGCCGCTGCAGGGAGCGCAGCAGCATGCGGTTAGCTGCTACATCTGGCCTGCGCAGCAGCAGCAGCTGCTGCTGCTGCAGCTGCCGCTGCAGCAAATCCTCTGAGGGCCCGAGCTGCCTATACACCTGAGACAGCCACAGCCGCAGCGGCAGCAGCAGCTGCTGCAGCAGCTGGTGGTGGAGACCTGCTGCGCTGCTGAGCTGCAGCACCTGCCACAGTCGACCTTGACGTTGCTGCTGCTGCTGCTGCTGCTGCTCTTGCTGCTGCTGCTGCTGCTGCTGCTGCAGTAAGCAGAGCGGAGGCCCCTGAGGTGTCACTGCAGCTGGGAATTGCTGCTGCACCTCAGCACCAAAGGCAGCAGCAACAGCAGCAGCAGCAAAACGTGTTAGCGGCAGCAGCAGAGAAGGGTACACAACTGCGCGTTGCTGCTGCTGCTGCTGCTGTTGCCATTGCTGCTGCTGCTGCTGCTGCTGCTGTGGAGTATCGATCACCATCGCCTGCTGCATCGGCTGTTCGACGCCAACAGCACTGCTGCTGCTGCTGCTGCTGCTGCTGCTGCTGCTGCTGCTGCTGCTGCTGAGAGCGCCGCGTGTCTGCTGCAGCAAACCCAGAGACTCTTCTAGAGCCTTTTGTCGCCTGGTGAGACGCTGCAGTGCTGCAGCAGCAACGGAACCTTGCTGCTGCTGCTGCTGCTGCTGCTGCAGCTGCTGCTGCGTTCGCCTCTCTGCCAGCTGCTGCAGCAAGTCGATCGATGAAGGCACCTGCTGCAGCTGTCTGAGCCACAGCAGCAGCGGAGGCTCGCAGCTGCTGCAGCAGCAAGTTGCTGCTGCTGCTGCTGCTGCTGCAGCCTCAGCTGTATCCAGCTGCAACTGCCCAGCTGCAGCAGCAGCTGCTGCTGCTGCATGACGGTGCCGCAGCACTCTGCAGCTTGCGCTGCAGCAGCCTTGCTTGCTGCTGCTGCTGCTGCTGCTGCTGCTGCTGTTTCTGCTGCCGCTGCTGCTGTACTGCTGCAGCGTAGAAGGGAAGCAGCACTGGTAGTAGCTGACGAAGAGAGGCAGCTGCAGCAGCCGCGCCAGCATCGACAGCAGCAGCACGAGCTGCTGCAGCTCCGGGTGTACAGACACCTCACGCAGCAGCAGATCCTCCAGCAGCAAATGCAGCAGCAGAAAGATGCAAGGCAGCTGACAGCGAAGCCCCAGCACCGGCAGCTCGCTCGTGCTGCAGCTGCACACACCATCAGCAGCAGCTGCTGCAGTTGCTGCTGCTGCTGCTGATCCTGATCCTGTTGCTGCTGCTGCTGCTGCTGCTGCTGCTGCGGATGGGAGCCGCAGACCGCAACGATGTGCCTCCGAAGGGGTAGAAGTATTGAAGGCTGCTTCTTTACCTTGCTGCTGCTGCTGCTGCTGCTGCTGCTGCTGCTGCTGCTGCTGATCGAGTTTCTTCTGGGTGTTGTTGATGATGGCAGCAAGAGGGCCGAGGCCCTCAGCTTCTAGGTCTCTTAGTGCTGCTGCAGTTGCTGCTGCTGCTGCTGTTGCTGCTGTTGCTGCTGCTGCGGTTGCTGCAGTTCTTGCTGCTTTTGCTGCTGTCCCTCCTGAGCTGCTGTTGCTGCTGCCTGAAGCAACAAAGAAGGATTCGCTGCAGCACCTGTCTCGCTGCTGCTGCTGCTGCTGCTGCTTCTGCTGCGGTTGCTGCTGCTGCTGCAGCTGCTGCTGCTTCGGCAGCAGATTCTCTTCTTGCAGCATCCCTTCAGCGTGCAGCTGCAGCAGATCAGCAGCTGCTGCTGCAACAGCAAAGTGCTCGCTGCTGCTGCTGCTGCTGCTGCTCCTGTTGCAGCAGCTGCCGCTGCTGAACTTGCTGTTGCTGTTGCTGCTGCTGCTGCTGCTGCTGCTGCTGCTGTTGCTGCATGGGGAGAAGGCCTCGAAGCAAAGCAGGCGACAGAAGGCAGCCCACTCAAGTGAAGCAACACTGTGAGCATCTGCAGCAGCAAGCTGCTGCTGCTGCTGCTGCTGCTGCAGCTGCTGCTGCTGCTGTGAAAGGGAGGCGGGGGACAGACAGAGTCGAAAGACAGCTGGCAGCAAAAGTTCTGCTGCTTGCTGCTGCAGCAGCGCCAATAGCATGCGCATGCAGCTCTGCAGCAACCAGCTGCTGTGCTGCAGTCTCACGCTGCAGCGGTAGCTCTTTATAAGCCCCAGCTGCTGCTGCTGCTGCTGCTGCTGCTGCTGCTGCTGCTGCTG
>NW_013571358.1:0-1018 GCF_000499745.2 Eimeria mitis | reverse complement strand
ACCAGCACCAGCAGCACCAGCACCAGCACCAGCACCAGCAGCAGCAGCAGCAGCAGCAGCAGCAGCAGCATACCTGGTGTGAGTACATGCGGCAGAGCTTGTGTTTTATGTACGGCCTCAAGCAGCGGCCTGATTCTGCATTTGTGTATTTCTTGTTTTATTTTTTTTTCTGTATTTGCGGTGAATAGCATTTCTCCTTCTCCATACTCTTCTGCTTCTATCTGACGAGACATCCTGCTGCTGCTGCTGCTGCTGCTGCTGCTGCTGCTCCTGCTGCTGCTGCTGCTGTTTGTGCTGCTGCTGCTGCTGCTGCTGCTTGGTGCTGTGCTGCTGCTCAATGCAGAAGGTAAAGGGGTAGAAGGAACAGGGGAGGTGCTGCCGGGAGACCCCTGCTGCTGCTGCTGCTGCTGCTGCTGCTGTTGCTGCTGCTGCTGCTGCTGCTGCTGTGGGGGGAGGGTTGTTGTTGGTTGGCCGTCTGTGGGCTGCTGTTGCTGCTGCTGTGCTGCAGCAGCAGCAGCAGCAGCAGCAGCAGCAGCAGTAGCAGCGCGTGTAGGACTATTAGTAGCAATGAGTGCAGTGGTTGCTGCTGCATGACCGTTCCTGCTGCTGCTGCTGCTGCTGCTGCTGCTGTTGCTGTTGCTGCTGCTGCTGCTGCTGCTGCTGCGGGGTGCAGCATAGAAAGCTGCTGCTGCTGCTGCACCCCTACAAACAGCAACCCTAAACCTTTTTTTTCTTAGTACTGCTTCTCTATCAACTCCCCCGCAGACATAGCGAGGAAAAGCAGCAGCAGCAGCAGCAGAACCACCTAGATGGAGAAAGGCTTCACGTGGCAGCAGCGGTGGTTCTTCTGCTGCTGCTGCTGCTGCTGCTGCTGTTGCTGTTGATGCTGCTGTTGCTTCTGCTTCTGCTGCTGCTGCAGCAAACGCAGCATCATCACCCACATCAACCAAACGACGACGTATTATACGCCGACGCTTCAGCTGCTGCTGCTGCTGCTGCTGCTGCTGCTGCTGCTGCT
>NW_013571357.1:3489-6691 GCF_000499745.2 Eimeria mitis | reverse complement strand
TATATATATATACACAGAATATATGAAGATACACCCCAAACGCATGCAGATACACCCAAAGTATAAATTAATACACCCCAATATATATATATATATATATATATATATATATATATATATGTATATACACCCGCAGCTTGCTTCTCTGCATATTAAAACAAAAAAAACACAAACCCTGCGGCTGCGTACATAGATAGAGAGAGGGGCGCCTGAGCAGTAGTCTCATCATCTTGATGCAGCAATAGCCTTTGCTGCTGCTTTCGCTGCTGTTGCTGCTGCTGCTGTTGCTGCTACTGCTGCTGCTGCTGCTGCTGCTGTTGCTGCTACTGCTGCTGCTGCTGCTGCTGCTGCAGTCCGTGTGTGTGTTGCTGCTGCATAGAAAAAAGTCTAGACAGCAGCAGCAGCAACAGCATCTTCATGGTTATACTTTTGCTGCTGCTTCCACTTGCGGTGTAGGGTCTGCTGCTCCTGTGTTAGTATCTGCTGCTGCAGGTGTGGTGTGTGTGTCTCCCTGCTGCTGCTCCCTTCTATGCTGCTGCTGCTGCTGCTGCTGCTGCTGTTGCTGCTGAATCTGCCTGAGAACAAGTCCGAGAGGAGAGAAGGGGCCTGTTCTGCTGCTGCTGCTGCTGCTCTTGCTGCCTCGCGTTCTCTGTGCTGCTGCAGCTGCTGCAGCTGCTGCTCCATCAGCTGCTCCTGCTGCTGCCACTGCCGCGTCGCTCTCTCTTTGTCTCCTTCCTTTATGGACGCCCAGCGGTCCCCCCACTCTAAACCCTAGCAGCACAAACCCTAAACCCTAAACCCTAAACCCTAAACCCTAAACCCTAAACCCTAAACCCCTGAGGTAACAGACGGCTAACTAAGCATATACACAGCACCCTCGCCCTAAACCCTAGACTCATACGCTAAACCCTAAACCCTAAACCCTAAACCCTCATTCGTTCCTTAAAACCCTCACTTAATCTTACCCCCTAAACCCTAAACCCTAAACCCTAGATGTTCATATCTTCTTCTAGCCCTTTGTTTCCCCCTCTAAACCCTAAACCCTAGACCCTAAACCCTAGACCCTGAATGCCTGCAGCAGCATACCCTGCGTTCATCGTTATGTTTTGCTGCTTCTCTTCTCGCTGCTGCAGTGTGTCTTTGTCTTTCTCTTTGATTTTCTCTGGCTTTCTCCCGCTGCAGCGCGAGTTGCTGCTGCTGCTTGAGTGCAGCAGCAGCTCGTTTTCTCTGTGTCTCCTGCAGAGCTTCTATCCTTTCTTTTCGCAGCTGTGTTGTCCTCGCTAGCTGCTGCTGCTGCTGCTGCTGCTGCGCTGCTGCTGCAGCATCAAGCAAAGGCTTTAGCGTCGCGTATGCACGCAGAGAACCCCGACCCACTGCAGCAGCAACACTGTCGTTCTTGCTGCCCTCTATTTTATTAAGAAGGTCCAGCAGCGGCACCTCTGGGGCTTCTGCTGCAACATCCGCAAGAAATAAATTCTTCTCCTTCGGCTCCGTTGCTGCTGCTGCTGCTGCTGCCGCTGCTGCTGCTGCTGCTGCAGTGGGTGCAGGTGAGACTGCTGTAACGCCTGGGGGTCTTGCTTGAGGACGCGGTGGGGTTGCTGCTGCTGCAGCTGCTGCTGCTGCTGCTGTTGTTGGTGTTATGGATGTTGTGGGTTTTCCTCTTGCTGCTGCTGCTGCTGCTGCTACAGCTACTGCTGTTACTGCTGCTGCTGCTGTTGCGTCAGGCAGGCGAATAGGCGGGGGCATGGAGCTGCCTCTTGACCTTGCTGCTGTTGCTGCAGCAGCACTTGCGCCTCTGTATCTCAGCGACGATTGCGGTCTCCTTCTTCTGTTTTTCTTCTCTTCATCTGGGGACCCCAAGCTGCTGCTGCTGCTGCTGCTGCTGCGGCTGTGCCTCAGCTGGTGGGGGCCCCCCGGGGGGCCCCCCTGATCCCCATCTGCATAGAACGTTCTTAACCCAGACTCAGCTAGCTGCCGCTCCCCTTCAGCAGCAAACTGCTGCAGCACGGAAGAGGAGACCAGTGTCTCATCGTCTGCTGCTGTGAGTGTCTCCTGCTGCTCCTGCTGCTGCTCCTGCTGCTGCTCCTGCTGCTGCTCCTGCTGCTGCTCCTGCTGCTGCTCCTGCTGCTGTTGCTCGTGCTCCGACTGCTGTTGCTGCTGCTCTGGGTGCTGGTGCTGCTGCTCTAGATGCTCGTGCTGCTGCTGTTGCTGCTGCTGCTGTTGCTGTTGGAGAAGGTCACTTGCGGCGCCTGCAACGGGGGGCAGAATGCATAGGCAAGCGGTGAGCAGCAGCAGCGCAGCAACGACAGCAGCAGCAGCAGCAGGAAGATGTTTGGGCCTTCTGCGTCGACTCTCTAAGCTGCTCATGACGCCTCATGGGGGAGGGTTGGGAGCAGAGAGCACAGAACCCAGGGCGTGACCACTGGGGTGACCACTGGTCACTGCACTCACACAACCAGGGCTGTGCGCGCGGTACCTCCCCCGCCTTCTTCAGTTAAACAACAAAATTTTTTTAAAAGTGAAAACTACAAAAAATAATAAATTGATAGAAAAGCTACTGAAGGCAAAGAAGGAACGAAGAGGGGGGATCTGCTGCAGCAACCCCGGTTGCTGCTGCTGCTGCTGCTGCTGCTGCTGCTGCTGTCTACGAGATAATACAGATGAAGCCAAGTTAAACTATATTAAAATAAATTAAATTAAATTAAATAATTCTTAAAACATATAAATAAACTGCTGGAGGAGAGCGGTGACCCCCCACAGCACCACCCCCCCCACCAGGGCGGCCGCAGGCATGGGGTGTATGTACACCTGAACAGGGGGGGAGGATGCAGCCTACTATTTATTTATTTTTGTATTTAATTTTAATTTATTTGGTATTTCAAGGAGTGTATGCAGCTTAGCAATCACCCCATAGCAAAGTAAGAAGCTAAGAACAGCAGCAGGAGACCAGTGGTCACCTCGGGTGTGGTGGGGTTGTTGTTATTTGGTCGTCTCCTTTCTGTGCCCCGATTGTATCTAGCAATATACACCACAAACATAAACTGCCTATACACCTGAAAAAGCCCCAATAGCCTCTGCTGCTGCATGCACACAGAGAGAGAGACTGTGCGCTTGAGGTGTCTCCGTTGTCTCCTCTTTTTCTTATATCTCCTCTCCTGGTATAGTATATGTACCCTATATAAACCTATACATATCTAGATAT
>NW_013571357.1:2296-3458 GCF_000499745.2 Eimeria mitis | reverse complement strand
ATATATATATATATATATATATATATATATATATATATATATATATATATATATATATATATGCATACTCAGCATCTGCCTCTCCTTCTTCTCCTGTCCTACACTGCATCTATCACTTAACTCCTTAATCATTACTCCCAGTTGCCTCCACCACCACACACACACGCACACCCACACACTGCATGCACTGCATGCACTGCATGCAGTGCACAAGCATTACGAACGGGACTCTCACTACGGTTCCCCTGGGGCCCCTATGGGGGCCCCCAGGGGCCCCCATAGGGCCCTCCTGGGCCCCCCTGCGGCCCTCATAAGGCCCTACGGGGGCCCCCGTGGGGCCCCCCTAGGGCCGCCACGGGAGCCCCCGTGGGGGCCCTAAGGGCGGGCCTAGGGGGCCACTATGGGGTCCCCCATAGGGCCCTCCTGGGCCCCCCCTGGGGCCCCCTCGGTGCCCCCGTGGGGCCTCCGTGTTGCCCTCCTCAGCCCCTCTGGGGCTGCATGCGGGGTTGGTTAGCTACAGGTCAACCCCCAAAAAGAAATGGTGAAAAAGAGCCACGACAGCTTACAGTTTCAGGTGTACGTACACCTCAGGCACCCCCCAGGTGTACATACACCTCAACACCCCCTCAGGTGTGGTGTATGTACACCTGAAACCCTAAACCCTAAACCCTAAACCCTAAACCCTCAGGTGTATGTACAGCTCAAGGGGTATCAGCCCCCTAAAGATTTTGAGTTGGGGATTTCCATGTGGGGGGAAGGTCACTCGCCCTGCAGCAAAAAAAGCAGAAAAAGTTTTTTGTTTTCAGGTGTATGTACAGCACCACTAAACCCTAAACCCTAAACCC
Organism: Eimeria mitis; assembly: GCF_000499745.2. Lineage (NCBI taxonomy): Eukaryota > Apicomplexa > Conoidasida > Eucoccidiorida > Eimeriidae > Eimeria > Eimeria mitis. The sequence goes on along the minus strand of NW_013571357.1, from coordinate 2,613 downwards.
TAAACCCTAAACCCTAGACCCTAAACCCTAGACCCTAAACCCTTATCCGTATAGAATAAAAAGACAGCAAAACACTGTGTTCACTGTATACACCTCAGCTGCATGCATCTGCATGCTGCTGTGTGGTGTACATACACCCCAATCCTTACCTCCCCCCAAACCCTCCTCTCATTGGGCCCGCGCTTGAGGGGCCCTGGGGGCCCCCTCTGCCTCCTCCTCCTCGCCGGTAGCGGTGGCCGCCACCTCTCTGCTGCTGCTGCTGCTGCTGCAGCAGCTGCGGTTGCTGTTGCTGCTGTGGCTGCGGCTGCGCCGCTGCA
>NW_013571357.1:0-2282 GCF_000499745.2 Eimeria mitis | reverse complement strand
CTGCTGCTCCGAACCCCGGGGGCCCCTGGGGGGCCCCCCGGGGGCCCCATCCTCCTCCGCGGGCGAAGCGACCCCCCCCTCTAGACCCTGAGCCCCCCCAGCCTCCTCTGCATCAGCAACCAAGCCCCAAACAACCATAAACCCTAAACACTAAACCCTAACTCATGCATGCATGTATGGACGCACCAAAACCACCAGTAGCAACGGCAGCAGCAACAGCAGCAGCAACAGCAGCAGGAGCAGAAGCAGCTGGATCAGCAGCAGCACCAACAGCAGTATCAGTACCAGCAGCAGTAGCATCAGCAACAGCAGCAGCAGCAGTAGCATCAGCAGCAGCAACAGCAGCAGCAACAGCAGCAGCAGCAGCAGTATGTGGTGTATGATATAGACGGACTGTCTGCTGCTGCTGCTGCTGCTGCTGTTTGTTCCTCTGAGTGCTGCGTTGGCTTTCTCTACGCTGCTGTAGAAAATTTGTGGGGTGATGTCTTGGGCCCTTCCTGTTGCAGCAGAGGAGACAACTGTCTCCGTTCCCTTCAGGTGCTGGGATCGTATCCAGCTCCGGGGACCGTCTCCTTTGCTGCTGCTGCTGCTGCTGCGGGTTGCTGCTACAGCAGCAGCTAGCACGCTGCTGCTGAGGAGACAACACACACAGACAGCAGGCAACACCAGGAGACAGACCATTCTCACTGTCTCCTTCTGTCTCTTCTCTGCTGCTGCTGCTGCTGCTGCTGCTGCTGCTGTTGCTGCTGCTGCTGCTGCTGCTGTCTCTGTCTCTGTCTACGGCAACAATGGTGAGACAGGAGGAGACAGAAGGAGACAGAAGGAGACAGAAAGAGACAAAGGGAGTCGATACAAGAGATAAGAGAAACAAAAGGAGACAAAAGGAGACAAAAGGAGACAAAAGGAGACAAAAGAAACGCGGAGACAAAAGACAAAAGGAGACAATAGGAGACGGACGGAGACAGACGCAGACAGAAAAAGACAAACGGAGACAAAAGGAGACAGAAAAGGAGACGGAGTGAGACAGAAGGAGACAAAAGGAGACAGAAGGATAAAACAAGAGACAGAAGACAAAAGGAGACAAAAGGCGACAGAAGGAGACAGGAGGAGACAAAAGGAGACAGAAGGAGACAAAAGGAGACAGAAGGAGACAAAAGGAGACACGAGAGGAGACAGAAGGAGACAGAAGGAGACAAAAGGAGACAGAAGGAGACAGAAGGAGACAGAAGGAGACAAAAGGGGACAGGCGGAGACAGACAAAGCAGCGAAGGGTGTATGGAGATAGACGCAGGGCGGCTCGGCCTCCTCCAGGGCGTTGATCGTCTCCAGCACCTTACACACTGTCTCCTCGTGCTCCTGCAGCAGCAGCAGCAGCAGCAGCAGCAGCAACAACAGCAGCAGCAGCAACAGCAGCAGCATAAGGACCATCACTAGCATCATCATCATCATCATCATCATCATCAGCATCATCATCACCACCAGCAGCAGCACGAGCAGCAGCAGCAGGAGCAGCAGCAGGAGCAGCAGCAGCAGGAGCAGCAGCAGCAGCAGCAGCACCAGCAGCAGCAGCAGCAGCAGCAGCAGCAGTATCCGCACATCTGTGTGTACAGCCCGCAGAAAGGCCTGTATAGTGACGTTGGCTCTGAGGAGAATAATTTGTCTCCTTTTTTTGTAGTCAGAGTTTAAGGAGACACATAGGCGACGGAGACAGCAGGAGACACTGCTGCTGCTGCTGCTGCTGCTGCTGCTGCTGCTGCTGCTGCTGTTGCCTGTCTCCTCGCTGCTGCTTACCCAACCCCCCCGAAGCAGCAAGCCACACCCCACACAGGATAATGCAGGCTGCAGCAGCACACACACACACAGACACAGCAGCAGCAACTGATGCAAATGCTGCTCCTGCTGCTCCTACTGCTGCTGCTGCTGCTGCTGATGCTGTTGCTGCTGCTGCTGCTGCTGCTGCTGCTGCTGTTGATGGACATTCAGGAGGAGGTTTCTTGAGGCCTTTGCGGGGCCACCAGGCTGTACACATTCGGCCTCTCGTCTCTTCCCTTTCTGTTTCTGTCTCCTTCTGTCTCTGTTTGTCTCTGTTTGTCTCTGTCTCTGTTTCTTTCTCTCTTTGTTTGTCTCTGTCTCTTTCGCTGTCTCCTTCTGTCTGTCTCTTTCTGTCTCTGTCTCTCTCTGTCTCTTCCACTGTCTGTCTCTGTCTCTTTCTCTATACCTCCGTCTTCCTATAACTTTATATATATATATATATATATATATATATATATATATACATATAT
>NW_013571356.1:5037-6784 GCF_000499745.2 Eimeria mitis | reverse complement strand
GAGCAGAGAAGGAAGAGAAAAAAAGAAGAAAAGAAGAGAAAATGGCAGAGAAAGAAGCAAAACAAAAAGAGAAAGATGCAAAAGAACAGGAAAAAAAACAGAAAGATGAACAGAAAGCACTGAAAGAAGGAGCCAGACCAAAAGAGAAACAAGCAAAAGGAGAAGGAAAAGAGAAAGGAAAAGAAAAAACAAAAAAAGGAAAAGAGGGAGGAGAAGCAAAAGGCAAAGATAAATCTGGTAAAGGCGATAAAGGGGGAGGAGACAGCCAAAATAAAAACGAAAAGAAACAGAAAAAAGATAAAAAGAAAGAAGAAAAAACAGCAGACAAAGGAGGCAAAGGAGACAAAGGAGGCAAAGGAGATAAAGGAGGTGATAAAGGAGCAAAAGGAGACAAAGGAAGCAAAGGAGACAAAGGAGGAGATAAGGGGGGAAAGGGAGGAGACAAAGGCAGCAAAGGAGGAGACAAAGGAGACAAAGGCAGCAAAGGAGGAGACAAAGGAGGAGGAAAAGGAGGAGACAAAGGAGGAGACAAAGGAGGAGGCAAAGGTGGAGACAAAAAAGGCAAAGGAGGAGATAAGGGAGGAGACAAAGGAGGCAAAGGAGGAGACAAAGGAGGCAAAGGAGGAGACAAAGCAGCAGAAAAAGGAGGAGACAAAGGAGGAGGCAAAGGAGGAGACAAAGGAGGCAAAGGAGGAGACAAAGCAGCAGACAAGGGAGCAGATAAAGGGAAAGGAGGAGACAAAGCAGCAAAAGGAGACAAAAAGAAAACCAAAGGAGACAAACAAAAAGCAGATAATCAACAGACAGCAAAGGGAGCAAAAGGAGACGCAACACAAAAGGCAGCGGGAGACAAAGGAAATAAAAAAGAAAAGAAAACAGAAAACAAAGCCGAAGGCAAAGCAGGAAAGAAAGAAAAAGCAGCAGGGAAAGACAAAACAGGAGACAAAGCAGAGGCAAAAGCGAAAGAGAAAAAAACAGAAAAGGCAGCAGCAAAGGAGACAAAGGGAGATAAGGCAGCAGCAAAAGAGGGAAAAGGAGACAAAGCAGCAGCAAAAGAAAAGAAATCAGAGAAAGCAGCGGCGAAACAAGAACAGAAAAAAGAGAAAGCAGCAGCAAAGGAAAAAACAGCAGACAAGGCAGCAGCAAAAGACAAGACAGCAGCAAAAGACAAGGCAGCAGCAAAAGACAAGACAGCAGCAAAAGACAAGGCAGCAGCAAAAGACAAGGGGGCGAGCGCAGAGAAGGGAGCTTCAAAAACAAAAGGTAAAAAAGAAGCAAAGGCAGGGGACCAGAACAAAGCAACTGAAACAGGGAAAAAAGATAAAGCAGCAGCAAAAGCAGACAAGGCAGCAGCAAAGGCAGAGAAAGCTGCAGCAAAGAAAGAGAAAGCTGCAGCAAAGAAAGAGAAAGCTGCAGCAAAAAAGGAGAAAGCTGCAGCAGCAAAGAAAGAAAAAGCTGCAGCAAAAGCAGCAAAGAAGAAGGAAAAGAAAGCGAAGACAGCTGCTGACAAAGCAAAGAAGAAAACAGCAAAGCAAAACAAAAAGAAAAAGACCAAAACTAAAACAAAGAAAAAAGCTAAAACAAAAACAAAACCGAAAAAAACAAAAAAGAAAAAAGCTAAAAAGAGAAAGACAAGAAGGAAGAGGAGAAGGTAAGGTAAGAAGCAGACTCTCCTCTCTCACCACAAACACAACAACTTCTTTTAATAAATACGAGAGAGAAAAATGCAGATAAATACAACAAGGAA
>NW_013571356.1:3699-4730 GCF_000499745.2 Eimeria mitis | reverse complement strand
AGCAGCTGAAACCTCTTTGCTGTTTCAAATAGAGTTAAGTGCTTGTGCAAACACAAAAAATGAAATAGAGATAGAGAGAGAGAGAGAGAAAAAGAGAGAGACAGCAGCTGCTGAAGGGCTGTCTATACACCTCAGGGTCTGTCTCTCTTTCCCCGGTTTCGTCTCAGCTTTTATTTCATTTAAACTGATATATACAAATGAAACAAAGACAGCTTGCAGCATCAACCTCGTCGTCGCCATATATATGAATTAAGCATGCGGTTGTTTGTTATAGACAGCCTCCTTCTCTGCTTCTCTTCTTTTCTCTTTTTCTCTTTTATAATGCTTCACTATTGCTGCTGCTCCTACCAACAGACCCGCAGCAGCTGCTGCTTCTAGCCCATATCTTTCTACTTTTAGTTTTAGTTTTCGCATCTTCTGTTTGTTGCTTCCTTCTCTTGAAATCCACATTTTGTATCCATACACGTCTGTCCCTCGTCTTTTGTATTTCGCCTCTGCGCTGCTGCTGCTGCTGCTGCTGCTGCTGCTGCTGTCGGTTGTGTTGAAGCCGAAGGCCCGCATTTCCTCTTTGAATTTTTTCCACGCCTTCACTGTTGCCTCTTCGTGTGCTGCAATCTCCCTCTCAATAGCAGCACCATCAACAGCTTGTTGTGTGTTTTTTCCTTTTTCTTTTTCTCTCTTTCTTTGCTCCTCTTCAACTTTGTTCTGAAAGCGCCTGAGAATTTCCTGCTGGTAGGGGGAGGCGTCCTGCCCCCCAACTGTATTTGTTTGGTTTTTATCTCTTTCAGCATCGGCCCAAAAGCGGGCTCTTTCCCTTTGCTGCTCCTCCCACTGGCGTCTTGTCTTCATTTCTTGCGGTGAAGTATGCGGCTGCTGAGGTGCAGCAGCAGGGGCCGTTGATCCTGGCTTCTGTGCGCTGTCTGTAGACCGCACCTGCTGCTGCTGCTGCTGCTGCTGCTGAAGCTGCTTCGCCTTCTCGTACGCTCTCCTAATTTCAACGAAATCAGAGGCCCTTGAGCCTCCAAAAGGAG
>NW_013571356.1:0-3599 GCF_000499745.2 Eimeria mitis | reverse complement strand
GGAGAGGCGTCAGGATGCAGCTGCTTTGCTAGCTGCAGATAACGAAGCCGCAATTCAGCAGCAGAGGCATAGGGGGTCAGCCCCAGCACACGGAAAGGGCATTCATCATTAGAGGCAGCGCATGCAGAAAAAAAACGAGAAAAAGAAATACAACTGAAATTCAACAAAGGCCGAGGAAAGGAATGAAACTGCAAAGAAGGGACCACCCGCTGCATCGCATCCTTAAGCAAGTTTAGGGTTTAGGGTTTAGGGTTTAGGGAGAGCAAACGCAGCTCAACAAGAAATAAGTTTTCTGTATTGCATATTCAGAAGATAATCCTTCGTTAACATTTGTTCTTTATAGTCTCTTAATACACTCCATCTACAGAAAAAAGAAAAAATGAATATAAAAAAAAAAGGAGTTGCCACCCCTGCTGAAGTCCCACTGCTTTCCCTGCCTTGCCTTCGGGTGTATGTACAATACGGAGGCGGAGAAGTTCAAATTGTATCGATAAAAACCCAAAGTATGTTAACAAAATACAAAGTTATATAAAAAAAAAACAGAGTATGTGAATTTCGGCGGAGAAGTCGGTTTTGTATCAGATGCGGAGAAAAATGTATTGCAACAGCTGAGAAGGAGAACTCCTTATCGCACAAATCTCGATTAAACAGTATTATATTATAAAAAAAAGAAAACACCAAACGGAATAACTCTAAAAAAATGAATTTATATAACCCACGGCCTGTGAACACGTTGGTGGCGGTGAGGTTTCTTTTGGGGGGGTTGTATGGCTGCAGGAATATATGAAACGAAATTTTGGTTTAATACACAAAACAGCAATAAATAAAAGTAATATGTAATTATACTATTTGTACTTATTTTAGTATTTGTATTTGTGTAGTTAGGACAGTTCAACAAACAGCCGTTGTGTGTGCGTTCACCGTTGCGTTTGATTGGGGGGGGCAGCAAGTACTCCAGTACACACGAAAAGAAATGGATATTTTGAGTTGTTAGCATAAATAAAATGAATAAATTTAAATAAATAGTGAAAATTTAACTAATTTAATCTGCTGCATCTCACTGGACAGACCGCTGAATCCCGTGGGGCTGTGGCGGCCTTGACGGTCGCATGCAGTTGGATTTCTTTTCTTCTTTGTTGAATTTTTTTCTACCACTTGTTTGCTATTTTGTTTATTGTATTTGAACACCTTTTCACCTTTTTGCTTGCTATTTCTTTTGATTTATTCGAGCCATGCAGGCAGCGGGTCTTCTATGCTACGGTAGCTAGATGAGGCCCTCCTTCTCCGTCTTCTTGTATGCCCTCTGTGTGGGCCATCGTCTTTGGTTTTTGCTTCCTTTTTGATTTTATTTTCTTTTAAACTTCTTCTGAATCTCGTTACCTCAGCTACACTAACCGCTTTCTGGCTAGGCAGCGGCCAACGTCCTCCTCCACTGCCGAAACCCTGCCCTTCTCACAACCCCAAATATTTGAACGGGATTCACTTTAAAACAGCATATACAGCTGCAGCTCTCTGTGCATCCTACAGGAGACGTATTGCTGTATGCACGCATTCCCCCAGGTGTATACACAACGCCGGCCTGCCGGGAGAGCCCAAGTGCCGCGCACGAAAGCAAGAATCATCACAAATAATATAACAAGATAAGCAGCAGCAACAGTAGTACAGCAACAGAAACAGCAGCAAAATGCATTTCGTTAAATCCTCCGTCTACCAGGCGGAGATAACAGAGGGCGGAGTCCGTGAGCGGGAGGTCGACACCCGATCAAGAGAAGAAGTTGAACTTCAGGAGCGCCTGCGAAGGCTACCAGAATTCAGCAGAAGTAAGATACACACACAGCTAGCTGTCAGCTAGCTACAATGGCTAGCTGCTCGCTAGTTCACAGCCAGATGTCAGCTAGCTACTGTTTTTTCAACTGTTCGTCGCTAGCTAGCTGTCAGATAGACAGTGGCTAGCTGTTGGCTAGCTGGTCCGTCTCATACGTCCTGTAGCATTGATAGAAGGGCGTTTCTTTGGTTTTTCTGCTTAACTTGAATCCTCTCCCGTTGCCTTTATTCTCTATCTGTTAAAACTTTGCCGTCGGCATTCGCGTTGCTGCTCTATGCTGTGTGTTGATGTATTCTGCAGATCCAAATTTCAAGAGGTGCGTCTTCTGGTGTTTGTTTTCTCTTTGGGTTTATCCTCTAAAGATATTTAATCATCATTTAACTAGCAAATGTTTAATGTAATTACACTGGAACGATCAACAGGCGCGGGAACTCCACCGAGTTTTGCGGCTTGTGAACGATATCTTGTTGAACTGGGGGAAGAGGAGTACTAACTCTGTGCTTTTTATATCAATTAGAAGCGCCAGATTCTCTCTTTCTCTCTCTTTGTATCTCTATGTCTCTCTCGCCACGAGCACGTGTATCTGTATTCCCCTCTCTTTCTTACCTTTTTATATCCGTAAGATGCATCGCCTTCTCTTTCCTCTTCTTTGTTGGTGTTGAATGGTACAGCTATGCAGAACAGGTCCTCGAGGGGTTACCCCCCACCACACCGGAGCCGCCACCACCAACAGAAGGAAAGCAGAATCCAAATCTTCCTCATTCGGTATATCGCAAAAAAATATATATTTATTTTGTTCGATCTGTTTTCCTTTCATCGTTATCTGTTATTATTCATGATTTTCTGGTTTGTTCATCAGCAAAAAATATCATTCATCATTATCTTTTATTTTTCATGGTTGCATAGTATTCTCCATCAGTATTATGTTAATCTTCATCATTATATGCTATTATTAATTATTATATGTTATAGTTCATCATTTTTTGTTACACTTTATAATTATACGAGTAGTTGATGATTATTTATAACCTATATTTCCTCCTGGAAGCAAGCGGCTTGTGAACCTGCATATACACCGCAGGTGACGGAGGAAGAGTTTGAATTTTATGAGGCTTTGCGCGCCCAAGACCGCCGTAAGAAGCTGGCGAGACAGAAGGAGGAGGACGAGATGCGTGATGAATTTCACAAGGCAAGAGAAGCATCACTGAAGGCTGGATCTTCTGTTTCCTCCAGCCGCTCTCACCGAAGTACAGAGTCAGACGGCAGCCTCTCTTCGGGGGGAAAGCCGTCACCTTTTGCGCTCTTAGGAGTCCAAAAGCAAAAGTCAAAAATGTCGTCACCTTTTGGGAGCGAATGCATCTTCGATGTTACTACAAAGGTCTACCAAGAAAAACAGAAAAAGAGAGCGCTTCAAGTGAGCCGGAAAGCGATGCAACATTCATACACCCCAGCGTCATCACCACCCACCCACAATCTGCTTGGCTGGCGTCAGCTCATTTGTTTTGCAAAATGTTTCTGCATACTCGCTAGTTCTCTCCTGGTGTTGGTGATGACCGAAATCCGGCCATTCGGTGGATTCAATGCTTGCCGGCATTTCTCTCTACGCACACCTGACTCTTCTGCTTTTCCACCTCCGCGTCTTATTCTGCAAAGACAGACGGAAGCGCCTTCTCGTTTCTTATAGAGGAAGCCTGCGCTGCTATCAGCCGGCATATATATATATATATATATATATATATATATATATATATATATATATATATATATATATATA
>NW_013571355.1:6133-6558 GCF_000499745.2 Eimeria mitis | reverse complement strand
TATTTATTTTGTTTTATTTATTTTATTTATTTTATTTTATTTTGTTTTGTTTGTTTTGTTTATTTTGTTTTTTTTGTGTTTTGTTTGGTTGTTTTGTTTTTTTTCGTTTCAAGAGGATTCTATTCGTTATTATAATACTGTTAAGGTATTTTATTTATTTTATTTATTTATTTTATTTATTTTATTCATTTTGTTTATTTTATTTATTTTGTTTTATTTTATTTGTTTGTTTTTCTTATTTTACTTTTTTATATTTTTTTTCGTTTTTTTGTGATTTATTCCTTTCTTTGCGTCCACCAACGTAAACGTTTTTTATTTTATTTATATTTATTTACATTTATTTATATTTATATTTATTTATATTTATATTTATTTATATTTATTTATATTTATATTTATTTATATTTATATTTATTTATATTTAT
>NW_013571355.1:5654-6033 GCF_000499745.2 Eimeria mitis | reverse complement strand
TATTCATTTTGTTTTATTTTATTTGTTTGTGTTTCTTATTTTATTTTTTACTTTTTGTTTTGTTTTTTCGTGTTTTGTTTATATCTTTCTTTCTTTGCGTCGACCAACGTAAACTTTTTTATTTTATTTATATTTATTTATATCTATTTATATTTATATTTATTTATATTTATATTTATATTTATTTATATTTATTTATATTTATTTATTTATTTTTTTTTTATACAGATAGACAAACAAGCCTTTAAAAATTTGGAGGGTTTTTGTAAAGGCAAAAAACCAGACGACGATGTCTTCGAGTCTATCAACGTAAACTTTTTTTTTTTTTTTTTTTTTTTTTTTTTTTTTTTTTTTTTTTTTTTTTTTTTTTTTTTTTTTT
>NW_013571355.1:2734-5554 GCF_000499745.2 Eimeria mitis | reverse complement strand
TTATTTTATTTTATTTGTTGATTTTATTTATTTTGTTTTTTGTTATTGTTTTGTTTTTTTTGTTTTTTTTGTTTTTTTTGTTTTTTTTGTTTTTTTATTTATGTCTTTGAATCTATCGACGTAAACTCTTTTTCAGTATTTCTTTTATTTTTTTATTTTTTTATTTTTTTATTTATTTCATTTATTTTATTTTTTATTTATTTTGTTTATTTTATTTATTTTATTTATTTTGTTTATTTTATTTATTTATTTTATTTATTCTAATTTGTGTTTCTTTAACCCTAAACCCTAAACCACCTAAAACCATTGATGTCGCTGTCTCTATAAACTAAACCCTAAACCCTAAACCTCAAACCCTAAACCCTAAACCCTAAACCCTAATTTATGTTTCTTTCTTTTTTTGTATCAGAGTGCTTTTTTAAACAACCACTTAAAACAACTGATGCCGGTATCTCTATGAATTGCAGTAAACCCTAAACCCTAAACCCTAAACCCCAAACCCTAAACCCTAAACCCTAAACCCTAATTTGTGTTTTATTTTTTCAGAGTGCATCATTAAACAACCACCTAAAACAACTGATGCCGGGATTGAGTGCAAAGATGTTTAGAACCTACAACGCGAGCATAACCCTTCAGCAGGAGCTTGATAAACTCCAGTAAACCCTAAACCCTAAACCCTAAACCCTAAACCCTGATATGTAAAGCCCTGAAGCGGAATACTAAGGGGGATATCCTAAACCCTAAACCCTCAAGTTGTAATATTTAGAAATAGGGGGGAAAAAAAAGGGTTTAGTAGCGCTAAAAACTAGATTTTAAAATCTAGGGTTTAGGGTTTAGGGTTTAGGGTTTAGGGTTTAGGGTTTGTGGTTTAGGCCGACACTGGAGAAGTTNTAGGGTTTAGGGTTTAGGGTTTAGGGTTTAGGGTTTAGGGTTTGTGGTTTAGGCCGACACTGGAGAAGTTTAAAGAAGAATTAGAAAAAGAGAATATGAAAAAAGAGGGAAAAGCAAAAACAAAAAAAGCAAAGACAGAACCACAAGCTGCTGCTGCTGCTGCTGCAGCAGCAGCAGCAACAGCAGCAGCAGCAGCAACAGCAGCAGCAGCATCAGCAGCAGACGATGATGATGCTCCCCTTAAAGATAAAAAAATAAAAACAGAAATAAATAAAAATAAAGAAAAACAAAAAGAAGAAGAAATACTGAATGTAGATATCTCTGATGTAAATCAATTGGTGCAGTTCTATAACGATGCAAACAGGTAAACCCTAAACCCTAAACCCTAAACCCTAAACCCTAAAAAAAACGAAATAAACCTAAACCCTAAATCAGAAAAATATATAAACCCTAAACATAAAGGGTTTGTGGTTTATCATACGCATAATAACAACAGTTATTAATGAGGGTTTGTAAGGGTTTCATAGTATGGGGGTTTAGGGTTTAGGGTTTAGGGTTTAGGGTTAAGGTTTTTGTAGGGGTTTATAAGGGTTTATGGAGGTTTATATTTTTATGAGGTTTTTTAAGGGTTTATGTAAGATTTTATATTAGGGTCTTAAAGGGTTTATAGGGTTTTAGGGTTTGTGTTTCAGGGTTTAGGGTTTGTGTTTCATGGTCTAGGGTTTAGGGTTTAGGGTTCAGGGTTTAGGGTTTGTGTTTCAGGGTTTATGTTTCATGATTTAGGGTTTACGCTTTAGGGTTTAGGGTTTGTGCTCCATGGTCTAGGGCTTAGGGTTTAGGGTTTAGGGTTTAGGGTTTGTGAATCAGGGCAGTAGCAATCCTATGTAACCACCATGCCCTAGGGTTTAGGGTTTAGGGTTCAGGGTTTAGGGTTTATGGTTTAGGGTTTGTGTATCAGGTTCCATGGTCTGGGGTTTAGGGTTTAGGGTTTAGGGTTTGTGAATCAGGGCGGTAGCGATCCTATGTAACGCAGAGGGTTTACACTCTGCGTTTCATGCTCTAAACCCTAAACCCGAAGGGTTTACATTCTGCGTTTCATGTTCTAGGGTTTAGGGTTTAGGGTTTAGGGTTTAGGGTTTNTTAGGGTTTAGGGTTTAGGGTTTGTGTATCAGGGCAGTAGCGATCCTATGTAACCACCATGCTCTAGGGTCCAGGGTCTAGGGTTTAGGGTTTAGGGTTTGTGTATCAGGGTCTGTTTTCCATGGTCTAGGGTTTAGGGTTTAGGGTTTAGGGTTTAGGGTTTAGGGTTTGTGTATCAGGGCAGTAGCGATCCTATGTAACCACCATGCTCTAGGGTTTAGGGTTTAGGGTTTGTGTATCAGGGTCTGCATATCATAATCTAGGGTTTAGGGTTTAGGGTTTAGGGTTTAGGGTTTAGGGTTTGTGTATCAGGGCAGTAGCGATCCTATGTAACCACCAGCGTTCTATACCGAAGCAGCACGCGGCATCGATGGAGCGGTTAGGGTTTCAGTTGCGGTGTATAGAGGAAGATATAAGAGAACTAAAAGAATATAAAATATATATAAATAATATAAATAATATAAATAATATTAATAATAATAAAGATAAAAATAATAAAAATAATAAAAATAATAAAAATAATAAAAAATTCCAATTCGTTTCGGATCTTAAGGTGCGTAGACACCCCAAAACCCTAAACCCTCATAAACCCTAAACCCTAATAAACCCTAAACCCTTATCGACCAGTATTACTTTTTTACACTCGTTAATATTAATAAACCCTAAACCCTAATTAAACCCTCGCTTCACTTTCTCTGACCCTCTAAACAATCCTAAACCCTAAACCCTAGGAAACCCTAAACCCTTGCAGCCAGCATAAACCCTAAACCCCAAACCCTAAACCCTTGG
>NW_013571355.1:1687-2634 GCF_000499745.2 Eimeria mitis | reverse complement strand
CCCTAAACCCTAATTAAACCCTCGCTTCACTTTCTCTGACCCTCTAAACAATCCTAAACCCTAAACCCTAAACCACAGGACTAAACCCTAAACCCTTGCCGCCAGCATAAACCCTAAACCCCAAACCCTAAACCCTAAACCCTTGCGGGTAAACCCTATGCATTGCAGCAGCGCTATGCTAAACCCTAAACCCTCGATGCTAAACCCTCTAAACCCTCTAAACCCTCTAAACCCTCGATCTCAAACCCTAAACCCTCTAAACCCTCGATGCTCTAAGCTCTAAACCCTAAACCCTAAACCCTAAACCCTTTTTTTTTGTTGCAGGGTTTAAAAGGAGAACCAAGAAAGTCGGTTGTGCGGGAGGGGATGAAAGAAGACGCCGTAATTAAAAAGATAGCACAGCTCGAGTATGTAAACCCTAAACCCTAAACCCTAGATATTTTACTAAACCCTAAACCCTAAACCCTAGATATTTTACTAAACCCTAATCTTTTTTTTAAACCCTAAAAATGCAAACCCTAGACAGCGTCCTAAATACTACCTATCCACCTAAACAAACCCTAAACCCTAAACCCTTTTGATAAACCCTAAACCCTTGATGCTAAACCCTAAACCCTAGCTTATATATTTTATAAATACATCAATATAAACGCATTTTTATTTATATTTTATTTCTATAAATAAAAATAAATAATAAATATATTTAAATAAATAAATAAATAAATAAATTTATTTTTTATTTTTATTTAGAGAAAGAAAAACAAGCTCATCTTCATGTATAAGTATAAAAAACAGCAACAAAACCACCACCACCTAAACCCTAAACCCTAAACCCTAATACATATACATACTCTAGATACACCAAACTAAGCGCATTTTTTTCTTGATTTACATTTCTTTATTTATATTTATTTATTTATATTTATTTATTTATATTTATTTATTTA
>NW_013571355.1:1089-1587 GCF_000499745.2 Eimeria mitis | reverse complement strand
TAAACCCTAAACCCTAAACCCTAATACATATACATACTCTAGATACACCAAACTAAGCGCATTTTTTTCTCAATTTACATTAATTTATTCATATTTATTTATTTATATTTATTTATTTATATTTATTTATTTATTTATTTATAGGAAGAAAAGACAAGCTCATCTTCTGCGTATTCGTATAAAAGATAGCAACAAAACCAACACCTAAACCCTAAACCCTAAACCCTAATACATATATACACTCTAGACACACCAAAAAACCCGCATTTTTTTCTTGATTTATATTTCTTTATTTATATTTATTTATTTATTTATATTTATTTATTTATAGGAAGAAAAGACAAGCTCATCTTCTGCGTATTCGTATAAAAGATAGCAACAAAACTGTTGCTCTGGGGACCTCAAAAATAAATTATATGGACCCCAGAATAACTGTGGCTTTTTGTAAAAGATATGAATTACCCATAGAAAAAATATTTAATAAAGTAAGTTTTTTTA
>NW_013571355.1:645-981 GCF_000499745.2 Eimeria mitis | reverse complement strand
TTTTTTTTTTTTTTTGGCGTTTTGTAAAAGATATGAATTACCCATTGAAAAAATATTTAATAAAGTAAGTTTTTTTTTTTATTTTTTTTATTAGGGTTTAGGGTTTAGGGTTTAGGGTTTAGGTTTTTCGGGGGTTGGGTGTTACCCATAGAAAAAATAGTTAATAAAGTTTTTTTTTTTTTATTTTATTTTTTTTTGGTTGGTTTGGGTGCTTTTGTTAACCATAGAAAAAATATTCAATAAAGTAATTTTTTTTTATTTTCTTTTTTTTTGTTTTTTTTTTATTTTTTCATTTTTTTTGTTGGGTTCTTTGTTAACTATAGAAAAAATATTCAA
>NW_013571354.1:15222-23903 GCF_000499745.2 Eimeria mitis | reverse complement strand
GGGGGGGGCCCAAAGAGGAGAGGGGGCCCCCATAGAAAGGGTACTGCTTTGAACTGACGATGAAAGCAAATGAAGAGAAAAAATAGAATAAGGAGAAACCCGAACTCCTGTGGCGTTGCTGATGATATGTATAAATGCAACGCGAAATATATGGACGAATTGTATTTATACTGCATAAATAAAAACTAAACAAACATAAAAGTAAATCCATCAACACATAAACGAAGTGAATGATGATGCGGCCTCCCCTGACCCCATCTATACACAAAATATAAACAAGGGCTCCGCCGCGATACCTTCACCTCAGCAACTGCTGTATGCAGCTGCTTGCTGCTGCTGGATGCTGCTTGCTGCTGCTGGCTGCTGCTGGCTGCTGCTTGCTGCTGCTGACTGCTGGTTGCTGCTGCTTGCTGCTGCTGGCAGCTGCTTGCTGCTGCTGGCTGCTGCTTGCTGCTGCTGGCTGCTGCCTGCTGCTGCTGGCTGCTGCTTGCTGCTGCTGGCTGCTGCTTGCTGCTGCTGGCTGCTGCTTGCTGCTGCTTGCTGCTGCTTGCTATGCTGCAGCATTTGCAGCCTAGCGAATGCGTTTCCAGCAGTTTCTCTCTATCCCTCATTTTTTTCTTTCTTTTGCTGCTGGAGCATTTCTACAGCAGTAGAAATGTTGAAGCAGCAACAGGTATCAGCATTTCTTCTGCTGCACGGTCACCGTGAACAAACGGAAATATATTTTTTTTTTTTAATTTCAGAAATTATCCATTGAATAGATCAGCATATTCTCGTGCGATAGTTTTTGCATCAATTCTGTCTTCTCTTTTAACCTGCAACAGCCGTTTCAGCAGATGTTGCCAGCGTGGCGGTACTTGTGCTTCCTCCATATCCGAGTTTAGTTCATCTGCATTCGCACCTCTACTCAATAGCTCTTGTATTGCACCCTGGAGTAACTGTTCACTGTTTGCTGGCTCTGTTAGTTCATAGGGAAGCTTGTTCGTAAACAATTCATATACTAAAACCCCTACAGACCATAGATCACCCTTCAGATCAGGGGATACACCACCCTCTCCTCCTTCATTCATTTGTTTATATATTTCTAATAAGAATTCAGGCTCTGTATATGCTGGAGTAGCACCAGCAAGAACATCTATCGTGTCTCCTGCTTTGCTGCAGCTGCTGAAATCACTCAAAAGAAAAGAACCATCAGCTCTCATGAAGCAGCCGCTTAGTTTCAAGTCATTGTGACAGGTTCCTCGTCGTTGCAGATGCAGTACCTGCAGCAGCAGCCTCTGTGCTAGATACACCTTCACTGACATAGGCTTATCCTTCATGCTTCCTAATAGCTCTTCTAGATCTCCCCGTAACCTCTCTGTCACGTGTACACCACTGGATATGAACACCCCTTCTGCATACAACCCTTCATCGAGGCCATCTATAAACCCAGTAGCCAGAGGCACCGCCCATCCCCTTATTTCAGATGCTGTATGTGCTGACATATTCCCCAGAGCAGCACGTATTCCCCTTTCCTCTGCCGCAAAGAGTTCTTTTGTTAGCCCCGCTAGCCTCTCTGCAGCGAAATCCATGCCCACAGCGCCTATTCTTTCATCTAGCTCTTCAAGAAATGAAAAAGGAATACGCAAAGAAAGCAGTTGCTGTGTCTGTTCATCTCGGACTTCCAGCACAATCGATGTATTCCACTCGCCAAGGAAACGCGTCACCGTCAGGTCACGGATCGCTATACCTTCTCCTGTTGTGTTTATTTCTTTAAGAGAACGAAGATGAAGTGTTTGTCCTACAAGTTCATTCGTTTCGTTTCCTGATAAATGCAGAGCCAGGTGCTTCACAGCGTCCTCTGCAGCAGTTGATGCAACAGGCATATGCTGCTCAGCTGTACGCAGCAGATCCAGCTCCGCCAAAGCGTCTGCCAGATGCTTCTTTCCGTCTAAAGCCAGTGGCGACAGCCGGCTGTCTTCAGCACCCAACGACGGCAGACTGGGGAAATCCCCCACCAGCGGCCCCCCCTCCTCCTCCTCTTCCTCCTCCTCCTCCGCCCCCGGCTGCGGCTGCGGCTGCTGTTCTTCCACCGGCTGCTGCTCCTCCGGCTGCTGCACCTCCTCCTGCGGCTGCTGCACCTCCTGCGGTTGCGGCACCTCCTGCTGCGGTTGCGGCTCCTCCTGCTGCGGCTGCTGCTCCTCCGGCTGCGGCTGCTGCTCCTCCTGCTGCGGCTGCTGCTCTGGCTGCTGCTCCTGCTGCGGCTGTTGCTTCTCCTGCTGCGGCTGTTGCTCCTCCTGCTGCGGCTGCTGCTCCTGCTGCTGCGGCTGCTGCTCCTGCTGCGGCTGTTGCTCCTCCTGCTGCGGCTGCTGATCCTGCTGTGGCTGCTGCTCCTCCTGTTGCTGGACCTCCTGCTGTTGGTCCTCCTGCTGCTGCTGCTGCTCTTGCTGCTGCTGTTGATCCTGCTGCTCAGGTTCGCTCACCTCCTGACGAAGCCTTGGCCTCTCTCCTGCGCGCGGCGAGTCGGCAGCAGACGCCGGAGCAGTAACCGGGCCAGCAGTAACAGGGGGAGGAGCTGCTGGTCGCAGCAGCGCAGGCCTCCAGCCCGATACTCCGAGTGCTACAATTGCACCGAGAAGAATAACCAATGCAGAAGATAAAGCATGGTGACGACGAAAACGCCGCCGCTGAGCGTCCCGCTCTTGCAGCAACTGCTGTTCCAGCTGCTGCTGTTCGTGAGGCTGTTGATCCAGCTTCTGAGGATCCTCCTGCTCCAGCAAAACACTATCCTCCTGCTTCTGCTGCTGCTGCTGCTGTTCGCCTTGGCTAGGACTAGTGTCTGGTGCGACGCCGCTCCACGTGCCTGCAGCGCCGTCAGCAGGAGAGGCCTCCAGAGCAGCCCCTGATGTCATCTTCTAGCCTGTTGCCTGAGGCGAAATGTGCACGAAAAAGCCTGAAAACAAACCCCACAGCCACCGCAAACGCAGAAACTCAGCTCCTACACATGCGTGTGATGAGCACGTGCATGATTCTTGAGTCCTTCAAGAACTGGCTTAAAGAAAACAAATTTTGGTGGATCTATAAGTGCATATAGGGCATTTTAAAGGCCTTACGCTCACAAGTGGAGCAGCAGGAATGGAAAGGAAGAGGAAGAGGCAAAGGTTTTCTGTTCAATACTGCTGGCGTCGTTCGGGTTTCGAGGCCAACCGCAGGGCCTTAAGAGGAATTTCTTGGATAAATGTCCTTCGTTGTGTTTGATAAAAGCAAAACGCCCTTAAAAACATAGAAAATACGCGTAAATATCGGAGATTCCGCGCCTCGCTCAAGGAACAGGCAGTCGGCAGGAGCGCCGAGTGCGCTGCGGGCGGATGGGCGTCCAGCGGGGCAGTGCTTCAGATTTTAAGTTGAATTACGCATAAAAAAAGCAATCAAACACTTTTTGTTAAAATAAAACCGAAGGAAAAGACAATGGGCACGCGATCACAACGCCTCGAGCGTAAACATGCAGCTGTTGTGCCACGAAGGCCAGCATGCCTATAGTTCCGAAATGGAAAGCAGTGCGATCCTCCCCCAAAACTGCAAATAAAAAACAAATCTTTTGATTAAAAATAATAATTAAAATGCACTTTATCTAAATATTTTATTGGTTTTTAGTTTTGTCGCTGTATTCACACAAACGATGACCTATTGTAGCGCCAGCACATTTCTCAATGACGAGCCTCGCTCACCGCCGCTTGCAGCTGCAGTTCGCCTCACATCGGATCTCATTTCCCCCGAATTTCTCCTTGAGTTTGAATAAAATTCAAATAAAAATTCACATTGAGCAAGAATACCCCAAACCACTACATTTTGTTTTTTGTTTCCGCCGCCGGGTTCTGCATGGCGCAGCTGAAATCCTCTTAGCAGCGACCCCACCTCTTGTTGTGTGCGGGTTGCAGCATGAGCGTGTGCAGAAATTCTGTCCTCGATAAAAACAAAATTTAATTTGACTATATAAATACACAATAAAAACAATTAAAATAGTGCAAAAGATTACGCTTGAAACTGCGGGGGAATGGCTCTCCTGAAGCCATATAACCCCACAGCGCAGCACACGGCCCACGCATTGCTGCAGGTATCCCTAGCCCCCTTAATTTTGCTTCTATTTCTTTCTCTTTACATGCAGTACGCAGTCAGTGTTGTGCTATTCACACCGATTGAAATACCCCAAACACGAAACAAAAACACAGACCCAACGGCCTAGGACATCATCGGGGTTTACGGTGTATGGTGGCGGCGTCAGACAAACCCTGCAGAGAACGAAAACCCTAAACCCTAAACCCTTTCCCTTAAACCCTTAGCTCTAAACAGTAAAGAGAGGTCCATCGAAGCCACAAGAGCTGTATTTTTGCTTGTTGGTCATAGTTTACAATCAAAGCTTTTAGGGTTTAGGGTTTAGGGTTTAGCGGGAACCACAGTGATTGCACTGCAGGCTTTGTCTTTCAGCAACTCGTTCATGCAGCTGCTGCCTGGTTCGGCTGTATGGGGATGGAGTGCCGCCCGCTGTAATTTTTTGTTTTCGGGTGTATTCTCCCTCAAGCGAGAGAACCCCTGTTCAGGTGTATCTGCAGCTACACGGCGGGGCTGTGCCGCATCCGGCTGCCGCTGCTGCAGGTGCTGTGTTTTATCATTTCGCAGAAATATCAGCTACCGCATGCAAACCAATTTATTTTTATGCGGAGTCCGCGTGGAAAGAAACAAGAAACAGAGACACGGCAGATATCGAGCTCAGGTGTATAGGCATCATAAACTGCAGTGTACAGGCAGCTACTGAGTTGTATCCCCAGAGATTCCCGTAGCTAGTTGTATATAGATGTAATGCCAAAGTATATAACTATATCAATGCAGCAGAAACCTGCACTTGCCGGGGCGGAAGTGCAGCAGCAGAGCTGCAGCAGTACCGCCTCGTTTGCCTTACAGCAGCAGCAGTTAACAGCAGCAACTGCAGCAGCAGCTGCTGTATGCATTCCCTTTGCATGCATTTATAAACCGGACGTTCACTTCTTAAGCTTATCTCAAATTTCCTGCTGAGAGAGCGCAAAGCTTACGAGCAGCTGCGGGGCCCTAGGGCCCCCTAGGGCCCCCTAAACAGTTTCAGGTTCGGTAGTAATTGAGATAAAGAGCAGATGCTCTCCCCTCTAACAAACTTATTTTCTATCTACTCAGGACCCTCTGTGCAGCGAAAACCCTTTGCTGCTGCATTCATGCGTTGTTGCAGCTCCTCTCTTGATAGCCTAAAGCAGTCGATGAGAAACAAAAAATGAGGCTATATTAAATTAAATAAAAAAGAAAGAAAATACTAAAACGGTTTCAAAAAAAATGCAAAATTTTGGCGGGAAATGCAGAAAATATACACTTTAGGGTGTATGTACACCTTCGGGTGTATAGACACCAGGAGATGCAGGCAGAAGCAAACAACACGCGAAACAAATTTAATTATATTTTATATAATTTATAATTATACATCAAAATATATTTAAAATATATTTAAATGTTTCAACAAAAAACACACGGGAGACAAACGGTCGCCTCGACCGCTCAAACCCTAAACCCCAAACCCTAAACCCTAAACCCTAAACCCTAAACCCTAGACCCAAGGCCCCCATAAACACTAAAGGTGGCATTTGAAACTGCTTTTCGAAGCATTCTGCATTTTTTGTGTAAGTTTGTGGGCGTCTATAGAGAAGCAAACACAAACCCTAAACCCTAAACCCTAAACCCTAATTTGACGGGGGGTGTTACCACCCCGCAACAACCACCGCCGCCGCGTGGCGGTTTCGTGTTGATGGTTTAGGGTTTAGGGTTTAGGGGCTTTCTCGTGGTGCTGTTTGCTTGAATTTTCAGCCTTCTTTCTTTTTTATTATATAAACAACATTTCGTTGTTTCTTTGTTATACATAAACACCCGAACCCCAAGCCCTCGTGGGGAGGGGTTCCTCCTCCCTCTACACCTGCAAACCCTAAACCCTAAACCCTAAACCCTAAACCCTCTTCACAACCTTCTGTCTTTGCTGCTGACTCCTTGGCTAGGGTCATTGCCTCCAGCAGCAGCAGCAGCAGCAGGAACAGCAGCAGCAGCAGCAGCAGCAACAGCAGCAGCATCCGCAACACCGCGTCCAATACACCTGGCCACGCCAGCAGCAGCAACAGCATAAGCCGAAACAGCTGCTTAAACAACAGCAGCAGCACACACGAACAACAGCACCACCAGCAGCACCAGCAGCAGCAGCAGCAGCAGCAGCAGCAGCTGAAATGTCTAACCCTGCGGGTGGTTCAGAGGGCCCAAGGGGCCCCTTCGTTACACCCGAGGCCCCGGGGGGCCCCCAGCAGTCGATGGCGGGGCCCTCAGCTTTTGCTTCAACAGCAAACAACAACAACACAGCACGAGAAGACCCCGCTACTGTTCAGGTTATCACAAACCCTAAACCCTAAACCCTAAACCCTAAACCCTAATTTATCTTAATTGACCCTAAACACCGCTTACTCTAACCCTTGAAAACCCTAAACCCTACCGGTTTTTTTCAGCGCCAGCACATCTATAGGACTAAGCTGGCACTTCTCTCTCTCAAGGGTTTAGGGTTTAGGGTTTAGGGTTTAGGGTTTAGGGTTTGGGGTGTACAGGACACGAACTTTGCGGTGTTTTTCGCTCACTTTTTGAGGGTTTATAGGGGCCCAGGCCCCTCAGAAGATGATGCTGATCAGCCAGAAGAGATAGAAGGGCTCCCAGCTGATATAGCAGGTGGGGGAGGGGTCAAGGGTTTAGGGTTTAGGGTTTAGGGTTTAGGGTTTAGGGTTTGAGGCATAGGGTTTAGGTGAGGCCGTGTGGCGCCTCTACAGACAACAAGTTTAGGGTTCAGGGTTTAGGGTTTAGGCGTGCTGTTTCTCTTTATCTGCGGCGTTTCTGGGGGTTTATTATGTATGATTGATGTTTTAGGGTTTGGTGTTTAGGGTTTAGGGTTTAGGGTTTAGGGTTTATGATATTTGGACTTCAGTTCACTACTACGTGTTATTATATATTATTATTGATTAGGGTTTAGGGTGTATATTAGAATGTACATGAGTGTGTATACTATAGTCTATTGTGTAAATTAGGGTTTAGGGTTTAGGGTTTAGGGTTTAGGGTTTAGGGTTTGCGTGCAGAGTTTTACTATCTGCGTCAGCTCGCGGGTTTACTATCGAGGCCCCGCAGCGTCTGCAGTTTGTTAGTTCGTCTGAAACACCTAGAGGGGTGGGCCCCCCAGGGGGCCCCCGTGGAGGATGCAGGCCTGAAGCTGGCTCACCACATACGAAAAAACTATATTAGGTTCGGCTCGAAACCCTAAACCCTAAACCCTAGTAAACCCTAATAAACCCTCGGAATGAATTTCAGATACATACGGTGTATATATCAGGCGAAACACAACAAAATATATGCTAGGGTTTAGGGGTTTTAGGGTTTAGGGTATATTGTATGGTATATTAGGATCTATCAGGATCCATTAGGGTTTAGGGTTTAGTGTTTAGGGTTTAGGGTTTGCATGCAGGATTCAGCCGCTGCTGCAGGAGCGGCTGCAGCAGCTGGCGAATGAGGTCGCCCAGCGCATCTCCTGCAGCTCTTCTCCGGTGTATCTGCAGCTCCATGATGTTCCTCGTTATGTACACAGGTTTGTAGTCCTAGGGTTTAGGGTTTACTAGGGTTTAGGGTTTACTAGGGTTTAGGGTTTACTAGGGTTTAGGGTTTACAAGGGTTTGTGAGGGTTTAGGGTTTGGAACTGCTCTGGGGGTTTCTTGTTTTACTTTTTCGATGGGCTGTATGCTTGGGGTTTAGGGTTTAGGGTTTATTGTTGTATTTTATTTTAGTGTTTAGGGTTTATTGTTGTATTTTATTTTAGGGTTTAGTGTTTAGTGTTTGTGTTTTTCCTGTAGCATAACCTTCGTTTGTTCCCTCACATTGGCTAGTAGAATAAGCCTCTAGGGTTTAGGGTTTAGGGTTTAGGGTTTGCGTTGTGTTGCAGCATAAGCGGGGTTCGTTGCAGCATGCTTGGGGGTTTAGTGTGTGTCAGGGGTTTAGTAACCCGAACCACCGACGTGCGGCCTGAGCTGTTGTTTGGCTCTTTTCGCTGTGAAGACTGCAACCGCATTGAGGCTGCTGTGCCCCAGCATTTCAAATTCACACAGGTAATTAGGGTTTAGGGTTTAGGGTTTAGGGTTTACGAGGGTTTACGAGGGTTTACGAGGGTTTATTAGGGCTTATTAGGGTTTATTAGGGTTTAGGGTTTAGGGTTTAGGGTTTATATACAGCCTGTGAAATGCTCAACCCCCCAATGCCACAACACAAAGAACTAGCGTTTCCTTTTTCTTTGTATCCTGCTCTCTAACATACTGAATAAGGGTTTATATTTCCTAGGGTTTAGGGTTTAGGGTTTAGGGTTTAGGGTTTGTATATGTATACAGCCCGTGAAGTGTTCAACCCCACAATGCCACAACACAAAGAACTGGCATTTCCTTTTTTTTTTTTGTATCTTTCTCTAACATACTGAATTAGGGTTTATATTTCCTAGGGTTTAGGGTTTAGGGTTTAGGGTTTGTATGTGTATACAGCCCGTGAAGTGTTCAACCCCTCAATGCCACAACACAAAGAACTGGCGTTTGTTGCCTGAGGCGTCACAATTCTCAGATTGGCAA
>NW_013571354.1:5771-7674 GCF_000499745.2 Eimeria mitis | reverse complement strand
CAGCAGCAGCAGCTGCTGCTGCTGCTGCTGCTGCTGTTGCTGCTGCTGTTGCTGTTTCTGCCGCTGCTGTTGCACTTTCTGCAGCAGCAGGTTTCTGCTGCAGCAGCAACAGCAACTGTGTTACTGCTACTGCAGCAGCAGCAGCAGCTGCTGCTGCTGCTGCTGTTGCTGTTTCTGCTGCAGCAAATACTGACTGGTGCTGCAGCTGCTGCAGTTGCTGCTCCTGCAGTTACTGCTGCAGCAGCTGCTGCTTCTGTTGCAGCAGCAGCAACTGTTGCTGCTCCTGCTGCTGTTGCTGCTGCTGCTGCTGCTGCTGCTGCTGCTGCTGCTGCTGCTGCTGCTCAGTGCATCGAGGCCTCTCCCGCTAGCTCAACAAGCAGCCTCCCCATCCGCCCCATCTCAGGGCGATCCTTATCTTTTGCTGCTGCTGCTGCGCTGCTGCTGCTGCTGCTGCTGGTCTTGCTGCTGCTGCTGCTGCTGCTGTTCACAAGCCACAGCACCCGCGCCCAGCTGCTGCCGCAATTCGTTTTGTCTTTTTCTGCTGCTGCTGCTGCCTTCGCCCTGCAGCACATATACACAATACAGCGCAGCAGCAGCAGCAGCAGCAGCAGCAGATGCAGATGCAGCAGCAGCAGCAGCAGGTGCAGCAGCAGCAAACAAAGGACTGCTAAAGCCAGCACAGTGGAGACAAGTAACCCACGCAGCAGCAGCAGCAGCAGCAGCAGCAGCAGCAGCAAAAACAGCAGCAGCAGCAAGTGCAGCAGCAGCAGCAAGTGCAGCGGCAGCAGCAACAGCAACAAGAGGAGCAGCACGAGAGACAGCAGCAACACCAAGAGCAGCAGCAGCAACAGCAGCAGCAACACAAGGAACAGCAGCAGCACCACCACCACAACCACAACCAAGAGCAGCAGCAGCAGCAGCAGCAGCAGCAGCAGCAGCAGCAGCAGCAGCAGCAGCAGCAGTATACTTGAGCTGTGCCTTTCGTCTTTCTAGGTGTTTCTCTCTCTGTTTATAGAATTCCTTTATTTCCTCATCTGCTGTTTGCTGCTGCTGCTGCTGCAGCAGCTCATCCTCACGCCGCCTTGCATCTATCTCCTGCTGCAGCTGCTGCTGCAGCTGCTGCTTCTGCTGCTGCAGCACAGCTTGCTGCTGCCGCTGCTGCTCCTGCTCCGCCAGAGCCTCAGAGCTCATATATACAGCCTGAGACCCGGGGATTTCAAACTCCTGCTGCTGCTGCTGCTGCTGCTGCTGCTGTTGCTGCTGCTGCTGCTGCTGCTGCAGGTCCTCTCTCTTATGGTTTTCCGTTTGGCTGGCTGTGGAGGGGAATTCAATTCCATTGTTAAGGAATACATCAGCATCCTGCTGCTGCTGCTGCTGCTGCTGCTGCTGCTGCTGCTCGTCCGCTTGCTGCTCCAGCTGCTGCTGCTGCTGCTGCTGCTGCTGCTGCTGCTGCTGCGTTGCTTCTACATTATCGAGGAGGAAATCATCCTGCTGCACCAAGTCGAATTCGCTGCCTCTGCCGTTGAAGAAGTCTTCGTGTGCTGCTGCCATCTTGCTGCTGCTGCTGCTGCTGCTGCTGGTGTTGCTGCTGCTGCTGCTGCTGCTGCTGCTGCTGCTGCACAGACACGCGAATTGCTGCTGCTGCTCTGAGTGTTATAAAAAAAGAAAAAAGCCTCCTCGTCTACCTAGAGAATGAGGCCGCAGCAGCAACACAACCGCCGCCGCTGCTGCTGCTGCTGTTGCTGCTGCTGCTGCTGCTGCTGCTGCTGCTGCGACGTGCGTGATGAGTAGCAGCAGCAAATGGAGATGTCTCCGCAGCGGAAACAGAAAAAGAAGAGACCCTTCAATAAACTCAAAAGCTTGGCAATCTGTTGCTGCCTTTGTTCTTGCTGCTGCTGCTGCT
>NW_013571354.1:5440-5671 GCF_000499745.2 Eimeria mitis | reverse complement strand
CTGCTATAGAGGCTGGCCGCTAGCTGAGCCTCCTCAGCCCCCCGCATTGACTGTGTGTGCTGCTGCTGCTTCGGCGTTCTGATGAAAGGGGATGGAGTGTATGGGCACCTCAACACGCTGCTGCTGCTGCTGCTGCTGCTAACTGCTGCAGGCCCCTCCGCGGCAGGCAGACTAGCAACCAACTCAGCAGCAGCAACAGCAGCAGCAACAGCAGCAGCAGCAGCAGCAGCA
>NW_013571354.1:5060-5340 GCF_000499745.2 Eimeria mitis | reverse complement strand
CTGCTATAGAGGCTGGCCGCTAGCTGAGCCTCCTCAGCCCCCCGCATTGACTGTGTGTGCTGCTGCTGCTGCAGCAGCAGCAGCAGCAGCAGTAACAGCAGCAGCAGCAGCAACAGCAGCAACAGCAGCAATAGCAGCAGCAACATCAACAGCAGCAGCAGCAACAACAGCAGCAACAGCAGCAAGAACGAACAGCAGCAACTGCAGCAGCTCCCCAAAGACATACTGGCCCCACGCCGCCTGCAGCAGCATCTGCTGCTGCTGCTGCTGCTGCTGCTGC
>NW_013571354.1:4780-4960 GCF_000499745.2 Eimeria mitis | reverse complement strand
GCAAGAACGAACAGCAGCAACTGCAGCAGCTCCCCAAAGACATACTGGCCCCACGCCGCCTGCAGCAGCAACTCCTCGGGGTCCGCCGCCGCTTTGTGGGGCGTTCTTACTGCGGTACGGTGCAGCAGCAGCATCGAGAGGCTGGCAGCAGCAGCAGCAGCAGCAGCAACAGCAGCAGCA
>NW_013571354.1:1385-2292 GCF_000499745.2 Eimeria mitis | reverse complement strand
TGCTGCTGCTGCTGCTGTTGCTGCTGCTGCTGCTGCTGCTGTTGCTGCTGCTGCTGTTGCTGCTGTTGCTTCTGCTGCTGCTGTTGCTGCTGCTGTTGCTGTCGCTGCTGCTGCTATTGCTGCTTCTGTTGCTGCTGATGCTCATGCTGTTACTGCTGCTGTTGCTGCTGCTGTTCCTGCTGCTGCTGGTGTTGCTGCTGCTGTTGCTGTTGCTGTTCCTGCTGCTGATGGTGTTGCTGCTGCAGTCGCTATTGCTGTTGTTGTTTCTGCTGCAACACAATATTTATCTTATGTTGCTGCTGCTTCTCCTTTTGCTGCTGCTGCTGCTCCCCTTCCACCTCCTTTCCTCCTGCATCTCCTGCTGCTGCTGCTGCTGCTGCTGCTGCTGCTGCATCTCCTGCTGCATCTCCTGCTGCATCTGCATCTGCTCCTGCTGCTGCTGCTGTTGCTGCTGCTGATGCTGCATCCCCTGCTGCATCTCCTGCTGCATCTGTATCTGCTGCTGCTGCTGCTGCTGTTGCTGCTGCTGCTGTTGCTGCTGCTGCTGCTGCAGCTGTATGAGCTGGGTCGCTGTTTCCGCAACGAGGGTTTGTCTTGGCGGCACCACATCGAGTTTACTTCTGTTGAGGTTTATAAAACCCTCACAACAGCAGCAGCAATGCGGAGACTAGCTGAGCAGCTAGTTGCTGCTGCTGCTGCTGCTGTTGCTGCTGTTAATCCTCCGGAGGCTCATGCTCATGCTGCTGCTGCAGCAGCAGCAGCAGATGCAACAGACACAGATGCAGCAACAGCAGATCGTCAGGGATTGCTGCTGCTGCTGCTGCAGCAGCAGCAGCAAAAAAACAGCAAATTCGCGGAATATGAATATTTTGATTTAATTAAAAAATTCACAAAAATTAATTTAACC
>NW_013571354.1:1066-1285 GCF_000499745.2 Eimeria mitis | reverse complement strand
CAGCAGCAGCAGCAGCAGCAGCAGCAGCAGCAGCAGCAGCAGCAGCAGCAACAGCGGCTGCAGCACAGCAGTTGTAGCAGCAGCAGTAGTAGCAGCAGCAGCAGCAAAAATAGCAGCAGCAGCAGCAGCACAGCAGCAGTAGCAATAGCAGTTGCAGCAGTAGCAGCAACAGCAGCAGCAACAGCAGCAACAGCAGCAGGGGTGTATGGATGATGAGTT
>NW_013571353.1:7160-7417 GCF_000499745.2 Eimeria mitis | reverse complement strand
TTAGGGTTTAGGGTTTAGGGTTTAGGGTTTAGGGTTTGTGCATTACCTGGGGTCGGGGCCTTCGAGTTGGCCTCTGCGTTGAGAGGAAGAATGCTGCTGCTGCTGCTGCTGCTGCTGCTGCTTCTGTTTGTGCTGCTGCAGCAGGAGTTGCTGCTGTCTTTGTTTCTGCATCAGTTGCTGCTGCATCATCATCACCTGCTGTTGCTGCTGCTGCTGCTGCTTCATCCATTGCTGCTGCTGCTGCAGCAGCAGCTGCT
>NW_013571353.1:6497-7060 GCF_000499745.2 Eimeria mitis | reverse complement strand
GCTGCTGCTGCTGCTGCTGCTTCTGTTTGTGCTGCTGCAGCAGGAGTTGCTGCTGTCTTTGTTTCTGCATGAGCTGCTGCTGCATCATCATCACCTGCTGTTGCTGCTGCTGCTGCTGCTTCATCCACTGCTGTTGCTGCTGCTGCAGCAGCAGCAGCTGCTGCTGCTGCTGCTCTCTATAGTCTTGCATGTAGCTGCTAGCTGGCGTCAGCTTAGCAGCAGGAAGAAAGAACCCTGGTCTCGCCTTCAGTACAAAGGGCGACGCAGTGAAGGGCTTGAGCAGCGGTGCTGCTGCTGCTGCTGCTGCTGCTGCTGCTGCTGCAGCAGCAGCTGAACGGGACCCATGGGGGCCCCTTGCTTCTGCTGCTGCTGCTGCTCCTGCTGCACCCGGGAGCTGATCGAGGGCCCCCTCTGCATAGAGGAGAACACCCGAGTCCTTGGGGGGTGGCGGCATTGCTGAGGGTTTAGGGTTTAGGGTTTAGGGTTTATGGTGAGTTAGGGTTTGTAGTTGACGCGGGCGTTTAGGGGCCCCTCCTAACCCCAAGAGGTTATGTTGTGCCCTA
>NW_013571353.1:6010-6397 GCF_000499745.2 Eimeria mitis | reverse complement strand
GGTTTGTAGTTGACGCGGGCGTTTAGGGGCCCCTCCTAACCCCAAGAGGTTATGTTGTGCCCTAGGGTTTGGGGTTTAGGGTTTAGGGTTTAGGGTTTGTGCGTAGTTGAGGGAGGCAGCTTCTGCATGCAGGGAGCTGGGGGGCCCCCTGAACCCACTTTAATGTTGGGGGCCCCGGTTGCTGCTGGGGGGCCCCTGGGTTACCATCGGGGGGCCCCTGGTTAGCTGCTGGGGGCCCCTCGACGGTTGTATGTAGAAGCGGTGGTGTTTGTGGCGTTTGTGCTGCTTCAATGAGTCGCAAATAAATTTATTAAATATATGAAAATAATAAAATTAATAAAGAAAGTTAATATATAAACTACTGCAGCAGCAGCAGCAGCAGCAGCA
>NW_013571353.1:5474-5910 GCF_000499745.2 Eimeria mitis | reverse complement strand
TCACCGAGGTGGAACGGGACCGGGGGCCCCCCAAACGCAGCATCGTTGCTGCACATTTTATTAATTTTTTATTTTTTATTTCTATTTTTATAATTATATTACCTGAATATATCCCGGTATTCTTAAACTTAACTATATTAGCAGCTACAGCAGCAGCAGCAGCAGCAGCAGCAGCAGCAGCAGCAGATCTGTGCTCGGCTGCTGCTGCTTCGATCCGCTGCTGCGCTGCAGTTGTACCCTTTTCCTTCCCCTTCTGCATACACCTCAACATATTTATTTTATTAAATTTCTTATTTAATTATTATTTACAAAAACAACCAACAAACCGCAATGCCCCCCCCTAAACATATTTACTATCGATGCACGCAACCTACAGCAGGCTGACAGGGGCCCCCGTGACAGCCCTGGGGGCCCCCTGGGGCCCCCGGGGCCCCTG
>NW_013571353.1:4462-4625 GCF_000499745.2 Eimeria mitis | reverse complement strand
CGAAGCTGCTCGCGCTGCTGCTGCTGCTGCTGCAGCAACAGCAGCGGGGGCAGGGGACGGTGCAGCTGCATCTGCAGCAGCAACAACAGCAACAGCAGCAGCAGCAGCAGCAGCAGCAGATGCAGACGCAGCAGCAGCAGCAGCAGTACGTGCCAGCGTCTCT
>NW_013571353.1:3648-4362 GCF_000499745.2 Eimeria mitis | reverse complement strand
CAGCAGCAGCAGCAGCAGCAGCAGCAGCAGCAGCAGCCCCCGCGCAACTATATTAAGAGGCCCATCAGGAGCTCCCTGCTGCTTGCATCTGCATCGCCTCTCGCAGCTGCAGCAGCAGCAGCAGCAGCAGCTGCAGCTGCAGCAGCAGCGGGAGCTACAACAGGCAGCAGCTCTCGGTTCCTTACCCTTTCTATCTTCTGCTGCTATAACAGCAGGGGGCCCCCAGGGTACTACTGGGGGCCCCCCTCGCGCTGCTGCTGACGCAGCAAAAGAACAAACAGCAGCAGCAGAAGCAGCAGGAACAGACCCAGCATCGTTAGCAGCAGCAGAAACAGCAGCAGCAGCAGCAGCAGCACAAGGGTCTCTATGGAGCCAAGGGGTTACACCCCTCCGTACCCTAATGGAGGCAATGATGCAGTCGGGGGGCCCCCTGGGGGGCCCCCCAGGGGGCCCCCTGGGGGGCCCCCCAACCGATGCTGCTGCTGCTGCATCTGCTAGCCGCAGCAAAACCCCTGGCCTTCTAAACACAAGAGAGAATTACACAGGCAGAAACAATGCGGTGAGGAACTGTGGGTTTAGGGTTTAGGGTTTAGGGTTTAGGGTTTAGGGTTTAGGGTTTAGGGTTTAGGGTTTAGGGTTTACTGTCTCTATTAGCTCGTAAATTTTTTCGACGAGTCTGTAGGGGCGGCCAATACCCTTGATAGCTATACTCAT
>NW_013571353.1:2401-3548 GCF_000499745.2 Eimeria mitis | reverse complement strand
GGGTTTAGGGTTTAGGGTTTAGGGTTTAGGGTTTAGGGTTTAGGGTTTACTGTCTCTATTAGCTCGTAAACGTTTTCGATGAGTCTGTAGGGGCGGCCAGTACCCTCGATAGCTATACTCATCTTTGCTGCTGCTGCTGCTGTTGCTGCTGCTACTGTTGCTGCTGCTGCTGCTGCTGTTGCTGCTGCTACTGTTGCTGCTGCTGCTGCTGCTGCTGCTGCTGCTGCTGCTGGTGCAGGCCAGCTGGCTGGGTTTGCTGCTGCCGCCAGAGAGGCTCCCCCCTCTCTACTCTTTCGATACAAACGCAATAAACTATCACCTGCTGCCTCTCTCTCTCTTACATAAGTTTAAGGGGGCCCCCCAGGGGCCCCCCGCAGCTGAGGCCCCTCTGCCGCAGACCCCACCGCCAGAGAGGGTTCGGGGGCCCCCTGCTGCTGCAGCAGATAAAAAAAAAAAAGGAAAAAAAGGAGCGAAGAAAAAAAAAGCAAAAAAAAAAAAAGGAGCAAAGGGGGCCCCCAAGGGGGGCCCCCATCAGGGGCCCCCCCCTAGCAGCCTCCTCCCGACCATAGAAAACTACTGGGGGCCCCCCCCATGGGGGCCCCCGCAAGAGGGTACCCCTCTGGGGGCCCCCCCGGCAGCTGGGGGCCCCCCAGAGGGTTGCGGGGGCCCCCATGAGGGGGCCCCTGAGGGGGCCCCCATGGGGGCCCCCGAGGAGGAAGCAGCAGAGGGTTTGGGTTTGGGGTGTATAGACAGCCTGCAGTGTATTGATGGGGGGGGGGCCCCCTGGCTGACTGATGTGCAGATGGGGGCCCTCATAAGAAGGGTTTGGGGGCCCCTCAGGTGTCTATCCTTAAACAAAAATAATGTAGGGAGAGAAACGGCGAGGGCGCTAGCTTGCTGCATAAAGTAAACCCTAAACCCTAAACCCTAAACCCTAAACCCTAGATTTGTAAACCCTAAACCTTAGAATACTCATAGTAGAGATTGAGAGAGGAGATAGAATTAATGACGAAATTGGCTTGCTGCTGCTGCTGCTGCTGCTGCTGCTGCTGCTGCTGCTGCTGCTGCTTGTGTTGTTGTTGCTGCTGCTTCTCCTGTTGCTGTCGTTTTTCCTGAGCTTGCTCATCCTCTTGCTGTTGCTGCTTGT
>NW_013571352.1:2136-6698 GCF_000499745.2 Eimeria mitis | reverse complement strand
TGAGGTGGTGAGAGAAGGCAGTCTTTTTGAGTCGCATCACCTCCTGCTGAACATCTGGCCCCACAACAATCCCCAATGCAAGGCTGATCCGAAGCCTTCGTGATGCACGCACTAGCGCTGTAGTCAAAACCTGCTACGTGATTGGCGTTCCGTTGCGTATCTGCACGCAAGTATAGATGCACCCGGTCATCGCACAGACGCTGCTGCACCGTTGCCCGATCAGTGACAACATGGCAATGCAGCAATAGAGCAGGTGAATCCTCCATGAGGATTTTATGATCGCATAGTTCTTGCCCTTGCCTGTCTGCACCGTTGTGTTCCTCGCGCCACAGGTGGTAATGCTCGTCTTCAGTTGCCAGGAAACCTCGCAGACGCCCTTTGGGTGCACTGTGCTTCCAGGGCGAGTTGCCCTGTGAGACGCAGCTGCTCGCTAGGCATTAATGCAGCGAGGTACTCTGCCTCAATCTACTGTTCTGCATATATATATATATATATATATATATATATATATATATATATATATATATATATATATATATATATATATATCGATTTTTTGATTAGCTTGATCTGTTTGTTGGCTATGCAACATTAACGTGAGACGTCTGCCACAGATTGGCAGAAGGACGTCTCAAAACTGAAAGACCGCAGATGCCCGCTCGTAGGCATCATGTCAGTAATGCATCCCCATTCGTATCCCACATGCTGCAGCGCCGCAATGCAGTAATCGATACCGGTTGGTGGCCCTGCTGTTTGAACTGTTTGCGCAGCGTGCTGCAGCTGCGACCGGCAAGGTAAATTTCAGAACCTTTCGCCGTTACGCCAACTTCCTCTGCCACCCTTTCTGCCATCATCAACACGTACATATGCAGCGGAAAAGTGCAACGAGCTGATCAATTGGTAGCTCAGAAAGCCACTGGGGAGGGACGGAAGCTCCGTTCCAATGTTGTCCGAGAATAGCTCCACGGAGACTACCGCCGGTTCGCCACGCCGTCGTCACCTTTACAGCTAAGAACATGCAAAACCGTAGAAAATGAGCACCTCAGCAGCAACGAAACTCGACACGTTTCCCTAGTTGCAACGCAAACCGCTGTGAAAGAAAGAAGCCAACCAGAACCGGTGGGAGAGGGTGGTAGCAACGGAGAGTAAAATACAGTAACTGCCCGCTCGCAACGTTGTAAGGCGTGCTGATCTATCGCCGAACCGCAGGCTCCACTCGTTTAAAGCGTTATACAGCCACAATACACGAGAAACTGACCCCCAGAAGGCCCAACTGGTAGACGCATGTTCTTAATGCTGAAACCGTAGTTCAAACGCCTGCCAGGCAGCGGCTGCACCGTCACCCCGCTGCCGCACGTTTCCCTGAGCTCGCTGTTGTTCCCGCGTTCCTTCAGTGGCTACGATGTCCCTGTGCATGAGCCGCTGCGGGTGTCTGCCAAAAACAAAAGCAGCAGCAAGCAGCGAATGAAACTGCCGAAACCCGCACAGACGCCAATATGAGGGAGAGTAAAACGAATAGACGGATCGTACTCACCTCTCTGCTTCAGTATCTGCTGCGCTTCCACCGCGGAGCGTTGTTCAGCTTGACAGACGCAACATGAAAGACTCAGCCCCTTCCGACCGATAGGAAATTCACGATTCTTGGGGGCAGACACTGTGTGGTTCTGGCACACGCCGCTGCAGAATCTGCAGCAAAAGCGGGCCATCATGCCTTCTAACCGTTCGTCATGATTAGCACGCATCAGCGAGCCTCGGTGGTGGGCAAACAAGAACGCCTCGCGCCTTCCTGAGCGAAGGCTTCCTCGACATCTAATACTCAGACGCGCACTAGCAAGCGCGCGTTGANACCGACCGCGAACAATCGAAAACAGTGCATACATAACCAGTAGTGTTGCATGCCACTGCCGCCGTACTCACCATTAACTCGCCCTGTGGAACGAATAACACTCCAAGTGTTTGCACGCGCACCAGGTACAGTGCAGAATGCAGTGGCACCGATCCGCGCAACAGAAACAGTCGACAGTGGACAACGCGAGAGCACGAACGGACACCACCACAAGCTCTGCATCTGCAATCAGCCACTAGGCCGACTATCACCAGGTTGAGCATATAAGTCTGCTGAGCATTTAAGCGTGGGCCTCAAATACAGATCCCCTTCTACACCTCCGTTTTCCTGACAAGATCGAGTAGTTTAATTCCGCGCAGGAAAGAGATGTAGTTCAACTGCACCAGGTAGACCCAAGTCCATCCTAGTCTTCAGAGATGTGTGTATCGCGATACCCACCGATGCGCCGAGGGTCCACTCAATGGAAGAATTGCGGGTACTTCGCCAACCCGCACTGCAGTCCGGTAATACAGTCCCCCTGCTGCTTCCCACTAAGTTCGGTCAGCGCACCCCTCCAATGGATCGAGGAAATCCAAGACCCCGGAATTCACGAAGCGCCTCTAAATTCCTTGTCGTCCTGTCTCCACAGATTCCACGACTCGCGGAGGAAGCATCGGGGCGAGAATTCCATGCAAAACAGCTTGCGCTTTATATCAAGTATTTCGTCCTCTGAGGGCGAAGACCCGTTCTTGTATGATTCCAGTGCTGCGCTTAGCTGATGTGACAACTCATGCTGGAACCTGTGCCTCTTGCTGGAGATGTTCCGAGAAGGCTGAGCATACACCGT
Source organism: Eimeria mitis (assembly GCF_000499745.2). Lineage (NCBI taxonomy): Eukaryota > Apicomplexa > Conoidasida > Eucoccidiorida > Eimeriidae > Eimeria > Eimeria mitis. Next base: position 4,026 of record NW_013571352.1, on the reverse strand, counting down.
TGGAACATTTGCAATAAGGTCCTGCCACAATTTCATCAAGCGCGGTTTGCTGTCTCCTGTAAGCTTCAAAACTGTATGGAATACGTTGAACACCAAGAACCGACGCCCTAAAGACTCTGTGGCAATAGAGGNCCTAATTGCTGCACTCACCAGCTCATTTGCCTCACATATGTGGAGCGCCGGTTTCAGACACAAGTTTCTGACATCCCTAAGGATAACAGCTATGGGTCCACCTGAAGTCCCACGTTCGGGAGTTTTATCGCTTATATCTGCAACTCTCACATACGGCATTAACACCGGCACTCGAACGAAAGGATGCTTACGCGGGCCGCTTTCACCCTCTGGCCCCGATAACATCTGGACAACTGCCAATGCTGCTGATCCTGCTGAGGCTTCGCCAGAGCCATTTGGGGCCGGCCCCGCAGAGGCGAATGAACCGCTTTGACCCCCAGGCACCCACACGCCCTCGGAAGCCGATGCCTCTTCGGAGTCTGCCAAGGCGGTTACAGTACGGGTGGCGCTTCCTGTAGGCGGAGCAGTGGAGGTCTCCGGAGGGGTAGTTGGCGACTGCTGCAATACTGACCGTACAGAGAACTGCGTTTGCTGTACACCTTGGATATCCCCGGTCGAAGCCGTTAGATTTTTCTCGTGAGCAAATGGGGTGGGCACCCCTTGAGACTCTAGCAGCTTGTCATCCGCAGAGGGCGTGCCAGTAGTTTGCTGAACTGCCTGTGCAAGTCTCTGCTCAGCGCTGCTCTCAGTGACAGCACCTGTCACGGCACCTGTCTGTTCAGAGCTATCACATGAACGTCTTTGTACCTTGCTAGGACTCGGCCCCCACCCATCAGAATCCCCATGCGAAATACGCTGGCCTCTGTACTGCCCGGCCGCTCGGTGCCATTTCTCCCTTGACGACGCCCCAGACAGATCACTGGGAGTCTGTAAACCTTGCAACATATACGTTCCCGCATGCCCCCTTGAAGTTGAAACTACTGGTGGCATCCGAATCGAAGAGCTTAAAACGCTCTGAGGGTCTGTCGTAGGTGCCCATCCCCCCAATTCAAGGCACAGCACCGCGAGCTCATCCGCATCGAGTGGAATCCACTCCTCCTCGCCAAAGAAGGGGTTTCTGCCAGNACAGCACCGCGAGCTCATCCGCATCGAGTGGAATCCACTCCTCCTCGCCAAAGAAGGGGTTTCTGCCAGACCTCGATTCTTCTCCGCTACCACGGGCTGCAAGTTTCCGCACAGCCGTACCGCTATGGATGCTCCGGACACCGCCACAGAGTGAAAAGCATAGCAATGTGACTCCCACAAAGACCGCGACCGCGGGCCACAATAAAGCCGAGGAGGGCTTAGTCCGGTTCAAATGCGTTCTTGAGGGTATAGAGCTCGTACGCTCTATATATGGCTGAGACGCGGCGACATTTGGCTGTTCTGTAGCTGACACCCTTCCCAGTGACAATGGCGCAGGCTTCTCGCTACGCTCAGGCCTTGTGAAAGGCAAGTCGAGCAAAAAACTCGGTCCTAACTCCATGCTGTTGGAAAAGCCCAAAATACACAAGAGAGCGTGTGCCCTCCACATGCACTGGCTCGACTGAACTATCCTTATCTGCAACCCTACGTCTCTCGAGCCCATGTAGGTGTCCCATGGTGTACTGGAAGTTCAAAATAAGGACGTCTACAGTTAAAAAGCCTATTTTGCAGCTGCATAGCAACACATATTCACACCTGGGACAGTTTCTGGGACTACTAAAATTCGGAACTTCTCAAACACCACCTCTCTTCTGCCCGCAGGGATTGCCACCCTCCGGGCGGCACCGCCCTCCTTTACGCTGGACAAGCCCAGACACTAAGGCATCATCTTCTTCACTAAACCTCGCTTGAACA
>NW_013571352.1:0-2125 GCF_000499745.2 Eimeria mitis | reverse complement strand
CTAACTGCGCTAAACAAGCTCCAAAAGCCCCAAAATGCTTAAAAAGCAGATAATTCGAAGTTGTGAATATATCCGCCCTAAATGCCTAAGAATCCCACAGGATCTGGCATTCCAATGTCTAGTCTTCGCCCCCCACAGCTGCACAGCAGTTGCGTCTCGTGCCTAGCGGCCAGGCGCAAAGATGAAAACTGAGGAGGACCTAAAGAAACGAATATTTGCGATACGGTTTCATTCACTAACACTATATAACCACTTCCAGAGCATGTTTAGGGAATCCCCACACAACATCGCGACGGCCCAGAAGGCCACGACAGGGGCACTACGGGTTTGCCTTCTCGCGGCCGCACAGACTTCCGAAGCCAGCGCACCTCATATCACGCATTTGACGGCTTCCTTTTTGTTTTCAAACATGAACTACAAAGCATACACTACCATTTTGTCTCTGGACTCCCCAGCGTAGTGGCTCGACGCCCGCGATTTGCGCGCAACAGCTGTGACCACACACACAAGTTTCCGATGAGGCGAGGACCCTTGCTTTCCGCCTTAGGGGGATCAATACACCGGCAAACGTAGACCATGAGTGTGCTCTTACATACCCGGCGGTGCCTAGATTTCAGCCCATTAAGCCCCTACACACCATCTCACGGATTACACTACTCAAAAGTTGCGGCAGCATCGAAGTTGCAGGTATGACCCCTTCTTCCCCTGGATTAGTTCATTTACACCTGTCATAGTTAATCAGTTGTCTATCCAGCAAAATCAGAAGCTCCAAGGATCTTCCAAAGACATCGTTGCGTGCACGGGGCGAAATATTCGATGCTCGACTTTTTGTGGATTTCTTCGACTCCACAAAGTTAACATCGCCTATTTCAAGTCCCATAACCCCCGTTTGTCCACATATTGCTTCCTTCAGCAGAGTGGAATGGTTGTACAATAGTTCTGATCATGAAATGGTGTTTCTTTCGTTCTCTCGTTTAGACCGCAACACCGGTCGATGACCCAGTGTGAAGCCTGGGTGCTGGCAACCAGCCCCGCCATTCCAAAGTGGAAGTGCTTCACAGTTTGCAGCAAAACGTAAATGTAAAAAGAAAAGACCTGGGTTCCATCCATGGACGACGGGCACCCTCCCCTAGTGTGACGTAAACCAGCCAGCGGAGGGTAAGACCGTGAACAAATATGGCACAATGAGGGTATCACAAGCAGAGCCATGACATCATCTCAAGTGGAAAAGACGCCTGCAACCCGAGTGTGTTTTGCAAGGCCGTCTCGGAGTAGGTATCATCTAATGCAAGCCCGTTCGTGCAAGATTTGCCAAGATTTGGTAATGTGGCGACGNAGCTCTCTTCGCCTGTAAACGGATGTCCGTCGGCCGAGCAGTATGTGTGCTTCCAAATATTAGTTCCCTGACTTAACATATACGTATTAGTGCACATTCTGGAGCCATCGTCGTACACAGGGCTGAGTAAACTCGCCTCAGGACCCTTGAGGTGGTGAGAGAAGGCAGACTTTTTGAGTCGTATCACCTCCTGCTGAAAATCTGGCCCCACAACAATCCCCAATGCAAGGCCGATCCGAAGCCTTCGTGATGCACGCACTAGCACTGTAGTCGACACCTGCTACGTGATTGGCGTTCCGCTGCGTATCTGCACGCAAGTATAGATGCACCCGATCATCGCACAGACGCTGCTGCACCGTTGCCGAATCAGTGACAGCACGGCAATGCAGCAATAGAGCAGGTGAATCCTCCACCAAGATTCTATGATTGCATAGTTCCTGCTCTCTCTTCTGCACTCGTATACATCTAAGCTTCCACCAGCTGACAGAGTGTGTCTCCCGTTGCCAGACAACGCCGTGAGAGACCATCATTCTCAAGTTTGCACGTTAGCAGTATTTATGTTCCTGTTAGTTCCGTGTGGAACGTGAACGATAGCGGTCGGTCGGGGATACGTAACATTTGAACCGGCAACTCGTAAAAAACGGAATATTCAGTACGTAGCAATTAGGCCCGCATCAGCCCTAGATGGAGTAAACCATTCCCAGTTAGGGCCCAAACGCCTTAGCGCCACGCCGAAGTCGGCTGAACCTGTTGCGATTTCTGCTGTTGAAATTGCTCCTGGGGGGTACT
>NW_013571351.1:5392-6789 GCF_000499745.2 Eimeria mitis | reverse complement strand
AGCAGCAGCAGCAGCAACAGCAGCAGCAGCAGCAACAGCAGCAGCAGCAAAGACGAAGATTCTGTCGGCAGCGCCAATGCTGATGTTAATATTTATATTAACATTAAATTATTTTTTATTTTATTAATTAAATTTATATTTTTTTTATTTTTTTTTGTGTATACACCGCAGCAACAAATTCTGCCTGCTGCTCCCTTTATAATCGCGATTGTCTCCCTGCTGCTGCTGCTGTTGCTGCTGCTGCTGCTGCTGCTGCTGTCTTCGTCAGGGTGTGTTGCTGCTGCAGTACCCAAACCGAAGAAGGGGCCCCCGGGGGCCCCCAGAATTGCTGCAGCTGACTCTGCTCTGCAGCAGCAGCAGCAGCAGCAGCAGCAGGAACACACATCAGCAGCAGCAACACATCAGCAGCGGCAACACAGCAGCAGCTGCAACACAGCAGCAGCAGCGCAGCACCAGCAACAGCACCAGTGATCAGCTGCAGCAGCAGCAGCAACAGCAACAGCAACAGCAACAGCAACAGCAACAGCAACAACAGCAGCAGCAACACTAAAGTCGATGGCCTTCACACACATCTCGGGCGAGGGGTTAACCCCGCCTCCTCCCAAGGCAGCAGCAGCAGCTGCTGCTGCTGCTGCTGCTGCTGCTGCTGCAGCAACAGCAGCAGAAGCAGAAACAGCAGCAGCAACACGACAAGCGGCAACAGAAGAAATATCAGGAGCAGCAGCAGCAGCAACAGCAGAAGCAGCAGCAGAGTCTCTGGAGAAGCAAGACGCACCAGCAGCAGCAGCAACACAAGGAGCAGCAGCAGCAGCAGCAGCAGCAGAAGCAGAAGCAGCAGCAGCAGCAGCAGACTGCTGTTCTCTATCGATCGTAGCTGCTGCTCCCCCTCTATCTCTGCCTCCCCCACCGTCTCCCTCATCTTCTTCTTGCTGCTGCTGCTGCTGCACCGCTACCTGCAGCAGCAGCAGCAGCAGCAGCAGCAGGAGCAGCAGCAGGTACTGCAGCAGCAGGACCCGCTGCAGCATGGGTTTTGTTAAGAGCAACATCAGCAGCTGCTGCTGCTGCTACTTGCCCTCTCCCCTTTTTATTTATTTTTCTTCTTCTCTCGTCTCAGCCGCAAATTTATTTTTTTTGTTTTCTTCTTTCGGTAGCATTCGTTGTCTATGGATAAACAAACACACAAAAATATATAAACATAAATATATAAATATAAATAAAAATAAAATAAATACATATAAATACAAACACACAAATCATATTTATTATAAACACTGCAATCAACACAATAACACAAACCAACACTCTACCCGCCACCCGGGGGGCCCCTCTGATACCTCTTCTGGGGGCCCCCATGGGGGGCCCCCAGGGGGCCCCCATGGGGGCCCCTGCGAGTCCCC
>NW_013571351.1:3505-4259 GCF_000499745.2 Eimeria mitis | reverse complement strand
TGCTGCTGCTGCTGCTGCTGCTGCTGATCCTGCTGCTGCTGCTGCTGCTGCAGTTGATGCAGCTGATCCTGCTGCTGCTGCTGCTGCTGCTTGTTTAAACTCTAACAGGCAAGGAAGTAAACATGCAGACAATACAGCAGCAGCAGCAGCAGCAGCAGCAGCAGGAGAAGCATCCTCATCACCAGCAGCAGCAGCAACAGGAACAGCAGGATCAGCAGCAGCAGCAGCAGCAGCAGCACTGCTGCTAGCTGATGAGAACGAGTTGCTGCTGCCTCCTCCTTTTCGTTGTTATAGATGGGGGGCCCCCCCTGCTGGGGGCCCCCCAAAGAAGCAGCAGCAATACCCACCGCTGCTGCAGCAGCTATCTGAATGTAAAGATATGCTGCTGCAGCTCCCTCCTCCTCCTGCTGCTGCTCCTGCTGCTCCTGCTGCTGCTCCTGCTGCTGCTGCTGCTGCAGCAGCAAACGGGCAGCGCGGTGCTGCGTACTGGTGGTGGCTTGAAGAGCTAAGAAAGCATCAGCTGCTAGCACCACAACCAACAGCAGCAGCACCAGCAGCAGCAGCACCAGCAGCAGCAGCAGCAGCAGCAGAAGGAACAGCAGCACAATCACGATCATCATCATCGTCAGCAAAACCATCAGCAGCAGCAGCAGCACCAGCACCAGCACCAGCAGCAGCAGCAGCAGCACCACCGCCATCAGGAGCACCACCAGCAGCAGCAGCAGCAGCACCAGCACCAGCAGCAGCAACAGCT
>NW_013571351.1:704-3405 GCF_000499745.2 Eimeria mitis | reverse complement strand
CTGCTGCTGCTGCAGCAGCAAACGGGCAGCGCGGTGCCGCGTACTGGTGGTGGCTTGAAGAGCTAAGAAAACATCAGCTGCTAGCACCACAACCAACAGCAGCAGCAGCAGCAGCAGCAGCAGCACCAGCAGCAGCAGGAGCAGCAGCAGCACAATCACGATCATCACCATCATCAGCAGCACCACCATCAGCAGCAGCAGCAGCAGCACCAGCAACAGCAGCAGCAGCAGCACCACCACCACCACCGCCATCAGTAGCACCACCAGCAGCAGCAGCACCAGCACCAGCACCAGCAGCAGCAACAGCTGCTGCTGCTGCTGCTGCTGCTGCTCGTGGTTTGCCTGTTGTTTATATTTCTGTTGAGCCCCCCAACCGCAGCAGCTATTTGGGGTGTATATACACCGCAGTGCTGCAGCAGCAGCAGAATTTATTGTTGTTTACTCCTTCTTTGTCTCCTTTTTCTTTCTTTTCTATCACTCAACAAAACAACTATAACCCTATATGTATACAATGTCCTGCTGCTGCTGCTGCAGCACAAGCAGCAGCAGCAGCAGCAGCAGCAATAGAAGCAGAAAAAAAAGCAGCAGCAACACCACCTTCAAACCCATCATCATCATCACCATCATCAGCATCAGCAGCAGCAGCAGCAGCAGCAGCAACACCACCACCAGCACCAGCACCACTACCATCAGCAGCAGCAGCAGCAGCAGCAGCAGCAGCAGCAGCAGAAAAGGGATGGAGTGAAGCAGGCTGGCTGCTGTGGGCTGAGCTGCAGCGCCAAATTACTTTCGGGGTTTTATCTCCCCCTGTCTTCTTTGAGTGCTTCGATCCAGCAGCAGCAGCAGCAGCAACAGCAGCAGCAGCAGCAGCAACAGCAGCAACAGCAGCAGCAGCAGGAGCAGGAGTAACAGGAACAGCAGCAGCAGCAGCAGCACTAACGTCATTATCATCATCAGCAGCATCACCAGCAGCAGCAGGAGCAGCAGCATCAGCATCAGCAGGAGCAGGAGCAGCATCAGCAGCAGCAGCAGCAGGAGCAGCAGGAGCAGCAGCAACAGCAGCAGCAGCAGGAGCAGCAGCAGCAGCAGCAGGATTTGTTTCTGTGTCTTCATTGTTATCTCTCCCTGTTTTACTTTCTTCTTTTTCTTTTGCTGCTGCAGCAATTTGTAAATACTTAAAAAAAATAGAAATAGAAGCAGCAGCAACACAATACCCCTTTTCAGGTGTATCCCCAGCTCAAAGACTCTATACTCTCCTCCAACAAAACAAGTGAGGGTTTAGGGTTTAGGGTTTAGGGTTTACGGTTTAGGGTTTAGGGTTTAGGGTTTAGGGTTTAGGGTTTAGGGTTTAGGGTTTAGAGGGGACGGGGTAGGGGTTAGGGTTTAGAGGGTATGGGGTTTAGGGTTTAGGGTTTAGGTTTTAGGGTTTAGGGTTTAGGTAGGCCAACTCCTTGACGGAGCTCCAGCAGCAGCAGCAGCAGCAACAGCAGCAGCAGCAACAGCAGCAGCAGCAGCAGCAGCAGCAGCCACAGCAGCAGCAGCAACAGCAGCAGCAGCAGCAGCAGCAGCAAAAACACTAAAACCAAACCCAACAACAAAAAAAAACTAAAAAAAAAAACTAAAAACAAAAGTAATATATATCTCTGAGTGTGTGTATATATAAACAGTTTTTTTCTTTCTTCTCGGTGCTGCAACAAGGAGACAAAGGAGACAAAGGAGACAAAAGAGAGAAAGGAGACAGTATATATATGTCGTTTTTTATTGTCTCCTCTTCGTGTTTATTGTGTTGGTGCTGCACCTGACAGCAGCAGCAGATTGCTGCGGCTGTTTGCTGCTGCTGCTGCAGCAGGAGGATTTGTTAGAGTTTCACTCGTAGATGATGCTTTCTCTCCTCTCTTTATAAACAATAAACATGTATGTTTTTTCTGTCTCCTTTCTGTCTCCTTTCTGTCTCCTTTCTTTCTTTTTTATATTTTTTATCTTCTTTGTCTTTCTTTTCTCTTTTTTCTCTCTTTTTTTCTCTTTTTTTTCTCTTTTTTTTCTCTTTTTTTTTATTTTTTTTTGTCTCTTTTTTCACTCGTAGATGATGCTTTCTCTCCTCTCTTTATAAACAATAAACATGTATGTTTTATTTATTTCTGTCTCCTTTCTGTCTCCTTTCTGTCTCCTTTCTTTCTTTTTTATGTTCTTTGTCTTTCTTTTCTCTTCTTTCTCTCTTTTTTTCTCTCTTTTTTCTTTTTTTTTTGTTTTTTTGTTTTTTTTTTCCCTCGTAGACGATGCTCTCTTAGCTCTCTTTATAAACAACAAGCAAGTATGTTTTGTTTTTTTTTCTTTTTTTTTTCTTTTTTTTTCTTTCTCTCTCCTTTCTCTCTCTTTTCTCTTTTCTTTCTTTCTTTTCTATCTGCTTTGTTTTCTTTATCTTTTTTTTCTCTTTTTTTTCTCTTTTTTTCTCTTTTTTTTCTCTTTTTTTCTCTTTTTTTTCTCTGTGCTTTTCTCTTTGTGCGTATAGAGAGGGTTTGATGTATCTGACCGTCTCCTTATTCGTGGTTTATATGCTATCAACCCTAAACCCTAAACCCTAAACCCTTCTCTCTAAACCCTAAACCCTAAACCCTAAACGCCTCTCTCTAAACGCTAAACCCTAAACCCTAAACCCTTTCTTTTTTTTTGTATGTATAGAGAGGGTGTGGTGTATCTGAAA
>NW_013571350.1:3128-7061 GCF_000499745.2 Eimeria mitis | reverse complement strand
TATATATATATATATATATATATATATATATATATATATATATATATATATATATATATATATATGTTAGGTACCCGTGAAATAAAATAAAATAAAACAAAACAAAACAAACCAAACCAAACCAAAACAAAACCAAAACAAAAAGCAAAACCAAAGAACAGAACAAAACAAAAAAAAATAAAACAGAAAAAAAAAATAAAAAAAAACAAACCTGAGGCAACCATTTGTTTTTTTGTGTTTGTGTGCCTGCAGCTGCAATGGCGCTCATTGCGAGGCCAGAATGAACGACAGCAAAAGTAAAGAGAGAAGCATCCACCCGCGCCAGCTCGACTGCAACCAGTGTTGCTTCTACGTTGCTTAGACCTGGGCACCCTGCAGCAGCAGCAGCAGCAGCAGTAGCAGCAGCAGCAGCAGCAGCAGTGGCGGGGAAAAGGAAGAGCAGCAATAGACAGAGAAAAAACAGAAAAAACGCAAATTTCATATTTCTATTTTACCTTATAAACAAAATAAACCAGCCGATACAAAACTAAATCTCCTGTTGCTTTTTCTCCTACTACTACTACTCCTACTGCTGCTGCTGCTGCTGCTGCTGCTGCTGCTGCTGGTGCTGCTGCTGCTGGTGCTGCTGCTGCTGACCGTATCCTTTGATTTGTAGACCAGCCGGACCAATGGCTCTGCATGCATCGAGGAGCCGGCGATCGAATGCGGCTGTCTCCCACAGCTGCGCAGCAATGGGGGCTATCTGCGTTTCACAAATATCTCTGACTCGTCGACGTAGCTCTTCTTCAGCAGCAGATAGGTCCTTGCTCAGCTCCAGGAAAGAGAAAGCGTCCAGTACTATACACCAGAGCATCAACACACACACACAATATTTCTGTTTTTTTTCTAGCTTTTTTTGTATAGGCATGGGTGTGTAAGCGTGCATAGGGCTCAATGCAGGTAAGGGGAATATGTGCAGCCACAGTGGAAAGATGAGGTGTATACGCAGCTGCAGCTGCGACCGCATCCGCCTTACGCTTATGAGGTTGCCTCGGTGGGGGCTTTGCTGCACCAGACACGGGCTCCTGCTGCTGCTGCTGCTGCTGCTGCTGCTGCTGCTGGCGTTCTGTTGAAGGCTCCATTTTGTGGCGAAGGAGAAGAGGAGGAGAAGAGAGGGGAAGGGAAAGGAAGCACGAGGCAGCGGCCGGCGTGTGGGGCCAGGGGGGGCAGCAGATGCAGAATCAGCGGTGAAAATGGAAGAAATATGAAACTACAAACACTTATAAGTTGACAAAGCAAAGAAATAAAACAAAATGCAAAGGATTAAACAAAAAACAAGTGACAGCTGCTACCGCTTTCCTCACCGCGCCGCACATTGAGGTGTACATACACCTCACGGACCAGTGGAAAGCGACCGCAGCCGACGGGCGCCAGGCGGCGGCGAATCTGTATTTTTTTGTGAAATTCAGAATAAATATATTTTATTAATTAATTTAATTAAATATATTTCAAAAGATTAACAATATTTCGCGGCGTTTTCCGCCTGCTTTTTATATTGCAAATTCGCTCGCTTTCTGCGCCCCATGGTGCAACGGCCGTAGAAGCCGACAACAGCTGTCGCCTTCATGGCCGCCTGAGGATGAAATAAAGAAATTTTTTTAAATATTTAATTATTAAATTAATTTATTTTGACAATTTTATCGAATATTCACAAACTATGGGGTTTAATCCCGGCTTATCGAGGCAGCTTCCTCCTCTTTCGTTTGCTCTGCCGCCGCTGCAGCCACCTCCTTCTGATAATAAGAACGCCTCTAAAGAAATAAAATAAAAATAAAAATTAAATAGCCAATAGATGAATGTTGTTGTTGTTGCTGCTGCTGCTGCTGCTGTTGCTGTCGTGTACGTATCGTTTCAGTGCTAATTAAATATCCTTACAAATAAAGCAAATGGCTGTTCTCGTTGTTGTGTGTGTTTTGTATTTGTTTACACTGTCTGAACCAAAAGAAATAAAACAATTAACAAAATTATATTGTTTTTGTTTTGTTGTTTTGTTTTTTTGTGAAGCCAAAGAAAACCCGAAAAACGAATTCAAGAGGAGAAGTAAAGACACCAGATGCTGTTTTGTTTGTTTTATATTACCCTTTTTTGTTATTTGTTTGTTTTTGTTTTGTTTTATTATAAACCTGTTTATAATTTGTTTATTTTATATTTCGTTATAGACTCACTCGTGTGTTGTTTGTTTGTTTTGTATGTTTCTATAACCTGTACATAATTTATTTTTGTTTTTCTTTCTGTTTTTTTTCTTTCTTTTTTTCTTTTTTTGGTTTCTCTCTATCATTTTTTTCTTTAGCTTTATTCGGATCTTCTCCTCTTTTTATTTTTCTTGTATCTGCCACTTGGTGTATATATTGTGTTTGTTGTTTATTTTTTTTGGTTTCTGTTTGTTCTTCTTGTGTATTTGTTTTATTTTTTTCATTTATATCTGTCTGTGGTGGTTTATTTTTAAGATAATATTCAGCTGACTGTGTATATTTGGGGTGTATATACACCGGGAGCGCGGGTGTATTGGTAGCTTGTATATGAATAGTAGTGATGGTATTTCTCCACTTATTGTTTTCTTTAAAAAAACTATAAACCCCCTCAATAGCAGCAACAGCATTCATATATATCTCATCGGGGGCCCCCAATGCCTTACCTATACGCACAGCAACAGAGGGGCCCCTCCTTATAACCAGGGGGGTACTCTTATAAGCCTTCAGCACTTCTCGCTGCAGCGTAGAGGTCCCCACACGTATAGGCAAAGGAAGCCTGAAATAAACACAATAAAATATAATATATTTATATTTATTTATTTATTTGTTTGTTTGTATGTGTGTATCATAATATAATATAGGTATGCGGGTGGATGTATACTAAAAAAAGAAAAAAAAAAGAAAAAAATGAATGCTGCTGCTGCTGCTGCTGATGGTGCTGATGCTGCATGCAGATAAGCTACACAGCAGCAGACAAAAAAAACGAAAGAAACACGAGCAGATAAACACAAAGAAAAGGAGAGAGATATATGAAAAAGAAAAGAAAAGGAAGAGCAAATGAGGGTAAGAAGGAGACAAATAAAACAAGAAAGAGACAAGTAGAAGAAATAGGTGGATAGGTACAGAGACACAGACAAAAAAGGAAACAAAAAAAAAAAAGAAAGCAGAAACAAAAAGATGGAGAGACAGATATAGATAGATATAGATATATATAGATAGATAGATAGATAGGTAGATAGATAGATAGATAGATAGATAGGTAGATAGATATATAGATAGATAAACAAATAAATAAATAAATAAATAAATAAGTAAATAAATAGGAAGCAAAAATAAATAAAGAAGAATAGCACGAATAAAGACAACGACGAGAGGAACATATATAACAGAAGAAGAAACGCAACTAAAAAAAAAAAGTAAAAAAAAAAAATAAATAAATAAATAAATTCATACTTGTTTGCGCTGTGAAAGATTTTCCCGAGTGTATTATAAACTTTTTCTTTGACGGTGGTATCAACGAGAAAGAGGTCATAAGCATTGCATAGATTTCTTTTATCTATAAACTGAGGATATTTCTTTGGTAGTTTTTTATAAGATATAACTCGAGAAACAAAAGATAAAGAAGAAGCGCATGCAGCCACAGCATCTTTCCACTTTCGCTGCGGGTCTCGTACTATTAAACAAGCCTCAGCTGTGGCGTCGTGCGGGCTGTGCGGTAGCTTGCTGAGAAACAGAAACAAATACAAGAAGAAAACAACAAAAAATAAATTAAATAATATTAAATTCAACAATAATAATTATTATAATATAGAAAAGTAAGAACGAAGGAGGAGGGGTGCTGGAAACGGGTGGCGATACAGCAGCAGAAGAACAGAAGAAAGGTTTCTGGTCAGTTTCTGTAGTTTTCAGTGTGAGATAGAAG
>NW_013571350.1:2709-3028 GCF_000499745.2 Eimeria mitis | reverse complement strand
AAACAAAAGATAAAGAAGAAGCGCATGCAGCCACAGCATCTTTCCACTTTCGCTGCGGGTCTCGTACTATCAAACAAGCCTCAGCTGTGGCGTCGTGCGGGCTGTGCGGTAGCTTGCTGAGAAAGAGAAACAAATACAGGAAGAAAACAACAAAAAATAAATTAAATAGTGTTAAATTTAATAATAGTAATTATTATTATAATATAGAATGATAAGAACTAAAGAGGAGGGGTATTGGAAACAGGGTGGTGATACAGCAGCAGAAGAACAGAAGAGAGGCTTCTGATGAGATTCTGTAGTTTTCAGTGTGAGATACAAA
>NW_013571350.1:2488-2609 GCF_000499745.2 Eimeria mitis | reverse complement strand
ATATATATATATATATATATATATATATATATATATATATATATATATATATACATATATATATATATGTGTGTGTGTATATACATAGACCACGTACATGAGATGAGGGTAAATGCGTTGC
>NW_013571350.1:1972-2388 GCF_000499745.2 Eimeria mitis | reverse complement strand
ATATATATATATATATATATATATATATATATATATATATATATATATATATATATATGTGTATGTGTGTATATACATACACCACCTACATGAGATGAGGGTAAATGCGTTGGCCGTCTGGAATTCGATGGAGAGAGAACATGAGGCAGACGGTGGGTCCCCCGCCGCCGCCGAGAAGATCCTTGACTTCTTGTTCGCTGTGTTGTTTCTGCACGTGACGACAGAGAGCCCGCACGGCCCGCTCCAGGCGCTCGCAGTCTACGGAGCCCTCGCCGAGTTGAATTTTGCTGGGGGCGGAGCTAGGAGCCGCCGCTGGGGCTGCTTTGCTGCATGCAGACGGGGAAGAAGAAGAAGAAACTTTTGGCTTCTTCTGAACATGAAGATCGCGGGAATTCACGCCGTCGCGGTGACGCTTT
>NW_013571350.1:0-1872 GCF_000499745.2 Eimeria mitis | reverse complement strand
CGCTGGGGCTGCTTTGCTGCATGCAGACGGGGAAGAAGAAGAAGAAACTTTTGGCTTCTTCTGAACATGAGGATCGCGGGAATTCACGCCGTCGCGGTGACGCTTCGTTGACGCCGAATCTTCTTCGGCTGTATGTGCAGTCGAAGGAGCCACCGTGGGGGGTTTTCCGGCTTTCTTCTTTTTTACTTTTATCATTTTCTACAACAGAAACAATGAAGTCAAAAACTTCTGCTCAGTTCCACCCCCTCTGCCCCACTCACGCCAACTTACGATGGGGGGGGCCCTTCCGGTAACGGCGCGGCGGTACGCTGCGGCTGCTTTCTGGCCCGTTTTGCGTTTATTTTCAGATCATTTCAGAACTTTTCCTGAATTAAACAAAGGATTCATGATTTAAATTCATCTAATTCCGCGCGTTTATGCATTGCATGCAATGTGGGGCAGAGTTTCAGCTCGTCCGAAGCCCCAAACGAAACCAAGATTCAAGAAAAACATGAACGGCGACTTTTTGACGAATTCGTCGACGATCTCGGCGAAAGAAACTCATTTTCATGATTTATTTTCTTTATTCTTTCTTCTGAACCCTCTACTTTCTGTTTATCTTGAGGTAAGCTTCAACCCGTTCAGCTTCCGTTTCGCTGCTGGTGGAGCCTGTAGCAGCTTCCGCGGTGTCCAGGCAGCTGAGCGGCTACCGATCCGATCTATTCTGGTTTCTTTTTTCTTTTTTTTCTACTGCCGCCGTCTGCGTCCGTCTCTGCTGTCCTCCTCTTCTCCCGTGGCATCGCTAGCTGACTCCTTTCTGCTGGGCCCCCCACCCCAGTATATTGAATCTCAGAAGCCGAAAGCGACAGCAGAAACTGTCGCTAGAAAAAGGATAAGAGCGTCAGCTCTCTAGGGTTTAAGGTTCCTTATCAAGGCCTGCGTTTGTTGTTTGTGTCTGCCACTTGGTTGGCGGCTTATGTGTTTCTTTGTTTTCGTGTTTCTTCATCTATAGAGTAGTACCATTGTGTATCCGTTGTGAGTTTTTTTTTGTTTTTTTTCTGGTGTTGTGTATCAACTGAAACGAAGCAAAGAAAAAAAGAAGTAGGAGGGTTCAGCGTGTGTGCTTGGCCTCCTGCGCCTCACCGGCATGCACTAACTGCAGCAGAGAATGTTGCCTCTATCACTGACATCAGAACTCCTAAGCGACGCTCAAACCCTCGACCAAATCTTCGCCGCCAGAGGCACAGACTGCGCAGCGCACGAAGGGGGCCCCGGATGGCAGCCTCCCCACGAGCAGCACGCGGAGGCGGAGCAGGACAGACAGACAGACGAAGGAGCTGCAGCAGCAGCAGCTGCTGCTGCTGCAGAAGCTGCTGCTGCAGCACTAGTAGACTCACCCACAGTAGCCAAAACACCCAGCTGCTCCACACCGGAGGAGGCACCGCCCCCCCTCAAGAAGCTAGCGGCATCGCCGCCATCCTCACCACAAGCAAAGTCCCCCCTGCAGCAGCAGCAGCAGCAGCAGCAGCAGCAGCAGCAAGAGGGGGAGGAGCAGCAGCAGCAGCAGCAGCAGACGGAGCAAAAGACAGCAGCAGAAGTCAACAGGGCGACCCCTGCGAACCCATCGGATCTTCCTCCTCTGCTGCCGCTGCCTCCCAATCCTCTGCTGCACCACTACGGTGCCCTGAGCCAGCAGCAGCAGCAGCAGCAGCAGCAGCAAGCCCAACCACCGCATCAGCTGAGCAGCAGCAGCAGCGGGAAGGGCACAGCTCTCCTAGATACATTTCCGCCTCAGGCGCTGTCAGCAGCATCAGCAGCAACAACACCATCCGCGCCAGCAGCAGCACCAACAACCCCATCACCACCAGCAGCAGCAGCAGCAGCAGGAGCAGG
>NW_013571349.1:7267-7694 GCF_000499745.2 Eimeria mitis | reverse complement strand
AGACAAAAAGGAGACAAAAGGAGACAGAAAGGAGACAAAAGGAGACATCAAAAGAATGCACAGAGCCGTCAGGAAAGGAGACAGTTCGTCTCTTTACTGCAGCACAAAAGGAGACAAATAAAGAGAGAAAGAAAGAAACAAATAGAGAGACAAATAAAGAGAGAAAGAAATAGAGAGAAAGGAGACAGAAAGGAGAGAAAAAGGAGAGAAAAAAGAGACAAAAAGGAGACAAAAAGGAGACAAAAAGAGACAAAAAGAGACAAAAAGAGACAAAAGGAGACATCAAAAGAATGCACAGAGCCGTCAGGAAAGGAGACAGTTCGTCTCTTTACTGCAACACAAAAGGAGACAAATAAAGAGACAAATAAAGAGACAAATAAATACAGAAACAAATAAAGAGAAAGGAGAGAAAAAGGAGACAAAAAGG
>NW_013571349.1:6769-7167 GCF_000499745.2 Eimeria mitis | reverse complement strand
GAAATAGAGAGAAAGGAGACAGAAAGGAGAGAAAAAGGAGAGAAAAAAGAGACAAAAAGGAGACAAAAAGAGACAAAAGGAGACAAAAAGAGACAAAAAGAGACAAAAGGAGACAAAAGGGGACAAAAGGAAAGGAGACAGTTCGTCTCTTTACTGCAGCACAAAAGGAGACAAATAAAGAGACAAATAAAAAGAAAAAAAAAACAAAAGGAGACAAATAAAGAGAGAAAGAAAGAGACAAATAAAGAGACAAATAAAGAGACAAACAAATAAAGAGAAAGGAGACAGAAAGGAGAGAAAAAGGAGAGAAAAAGGAGACAAATAAAAACAGAAGGAAGACAACAGCAGCAGCAGCAGCATTAGGCGTAAAGGGTACAGACACCGAATGGCACTCTCGG
>NW_013571349.1:6132-6669 GCF_000499745.2 Eimeria mitis | reverse complement strand
TGCTGCTGCTGCTGCTGTTGCTGCTGCTGCTGCTGCTGCTGCTGCTGCTGCTGCTGCTGCTGCTGTGTGCGTACTTGTTCTCCACCCTCTGTATACGACTTCATCCTTGATAACTTTCACTCTGTCAATGGCGCTGCTGCTGCTGCTGCTGCTGCTGCTGCTGCTGCTGCTGCTGCTGCTGGTGTCGATGCTGCTGCTGCTGCTGCTGCTGCTGCAGGTGCTGCTGCTGCTGCTGCTGCTGTTGTTGCTGCTGCTGCTGCTGTTTTTGTCATTGCTGCTGCTGTAGTAGCGTTGCTGCAGTGTGTGCGTGCAGCAGAAGGAGGCTCCTGCAGCAGCAGCAGCAAACGCACGTGCTGCTGCTGCTGCTGCTGCTGCTGCTGCTGCTGCTGGTCGTGCTGCTGTTACAGTTGAGGCCATATGAGTAAGGAACGCCATCGTGAGTTGGGGTGTATGTACACCTCAGGAGCTGAGGTGTATATACACCTAAGCTGGTAGCAGCAGCAGCAGCAGCAGCAGCAGCAGCAGCAGCAGCAGCAA
>NW_013571349.1:5412-6032 GCF_000499745.2 Eimeria mitis | reverse complement strand
TGCTGCTGCTGTAGTAGCGTTGCTGCAGTGTGTGCGTGCAGCAGAAGGAGGCTCCTGTAGCAGCAGCAGCTGCAGCAGCAGCAGCAGCAGGCGAAAGAGAAAAGAGAAGAGAGCAGCAGCAACTCACATGCTGCTGTCTTCCTTCTTTGTTAGGCAACAAGAAGGATTGCTCAGGTGTACAGACACCTTCGCCTCAGCAGCAGCAGCAGCAGCAGCAGCAGCTGCTGCTGCTGCTGCTGCTGCTGCTGCTGCTGTGGCTCGAGCTGCATGCAGCAGCAGCAGCAGCAGCAGCAGCAGCAGCCCCAGTGATCGGCGGCAGCGGCAGCAGCAGCAGCAGCAGCAGGAAACCGCCGCAGCTGCTGTTAACTCAACATAATAAAATAAAATAAAATAAATAATAAAAAATATAAAAATATAAATAAATACAATTTCAACTCCATCTGCTGAGCTGTACGTACACCTGAGGCCCCCCCTACCCGCCCCTGCTGCCAGCAGGAAGGGGCCCCCTCGTGCTGCAGCAGCTGCAGCAGCTGCAGCAGCAGCAGCAGCAGCAGCAGGGGCAGCTGCAGCAGCATTATGAGCGGCAGCAGCAACACCGGCAGCAGCAAAAACTACCGCTC
>NW_013571349.1:4129-4200 GCF_000499745.2 Eimeria mitis | reverse complement strand
TTTTTCCAGCCATTTAACCCTTTACAAGTGGAGTTTATTGTCTCCTCTCAGCAGCAGCAGCAGCAGCAGCT
>NW_013571349.1:3484-4029 GCF_000499745.2 Eimeria mitis | reverse complement strand
TGCTGCTGCTGCTGCTGCTGCTGCTGCTGTTGCTGCTGCTGCTGCTGCTGTTGCTGGTGGTGGTGGTGGTTGTGGTGGTTTTGCTGCTGTCGTTGGGGTTGGTGGTGGTAGTGGTGTTGCTGCTGCTGCTGTTGTTGCTGCTGGTGCTACAGGTGTTGTTGCTGTTGTTGTAGCTGCTGTTGCAGCAGTTGCTGCTGCTGCTGCTGCTGTTGTTGCTGCTGCTGCTGCTGTTGTTGCTGCTGCTGCTGTTTGTGTTAGTCTGTCTTTGCTTTCTTTTCGTTTGCTGCTGCTGCTGCTGCTGCTAGATCTCCCGCTACTGCAGCTACCGCATCACCCATTACTGTTTCTGCTGCTGTGTGTGTGCTCCTGCTGCTGCTGCTGCTGCTGCTGCTGCTGCTGCTGCTGCTGCAGCCTGCGCCCAGCATCCTGTGTCTTGTCTGCGGGGGCCTGGTGTCTCCGCGGGATGTCTTTGCTTTTTTCCAGCCATTTAACCCTTTACAAGTGGAGTTTATTGTCTCCTCTCAGCAGCAGCAGCAGCAGCAGCA
>NW_013571349.1:2201-2754 GCF_000499745.2 Eimeria mitis | reverse complement strand
GGCTGCTGCTGCTGCTGCTGCTGCTGCTCCTGCTGCTGCTGCTGCTGCTGCTGCTGCTGGTGCTGCTGGTGCTGCGGGTGCTGCTGATGCTGGTGCTGCTGCTGCTACTGGTGCTGCTGCTGGTGCTGCTGCTGCTGGTGCATGTGTTGTTGTTGCTGCAGTTGCTGCTTGTGTTGTTGCTGTTGCTGCTGCTGCTTGTGTTGTTGTTTGTTCCTTTTGTTGCTGTTGCTGCTGCTGCTTCTTGTGCTGCTGCTGCTTGTGTTGCTGCTGCGGTTGCTGTTGGTTGTGTTGCTGCTGCTGCTGCTGCTGCTTGTATTGCTGCTTGTGCTGCTGCTGCTGCTGCTGCTGCTGCTGCACTTTGTGTTGCTGCTGCTGCTGCTGCTTGTCTTCCTGCTGTTGTTTTTCGTTTGCTCTCGATCGTGCTGCAGCAGCAACAGCAGCAGCTGCTGCTGCTGTTGCTGCTGCTGCAGCTTGCTGCTGCAGCAGCTGCTGTTGCTGCTGCTGCTCTGCTGTAACCACTTCGGCCTGAAGCTGTATTTCTGCGTTGCGATGT
>NW_013571349.1:1870-2101 GCF_000499745.2 Eimeria mitis | reverse complement strand
GCTGTTGCTGCTGCTGCAGCTTGCTGCTGCAGCAGCTGCTGTTGCTGCTGCTGCTCTGCTGTAACCACTTTGGCCTGAAGCTGTATTTCTGCGTTGCGATGTTTGCTGCTGCTGCTGCTGCTGCTGCTGCTGCTGGTACTGCTGATGCGGGGGGCCCCCTGGGTATCGCAGCAGAGACGGGGGGCCTCGAGGAGACGGCGCTGCTCCGCGACGCTGTTGCTGTTCAGGTAC
>NW_013571349.1:1565-1770 GCF_000499745.2 Eimeria mitis | reverse complement strand
CTGCTGCTGCTGCTGCTGCTGCTGCAGGACTGTCTCCATAGCATGCAGCAGCGACGGCAAGAGCTACCATTTGCTGCTGCGTGCTGCTGCTGCTGCTGACTTGGCTGCTGCTTCTCCAGCAGCAGCAGCAGATCCGAGCCTAATAAGAAGGCTGCGGCCGACACTGAATTTCACAATGTCTGCAGCAGCAGCAGCAGCAGCAGCA
>NW_013571349.1:1286-1465 GCF_000499745.2 Eimeria mitis | reverse complement strand
CTGCTGCTGCTGCTGCTGCTGCTGCAGGACTGTCTCCATAGCATGCAGCAGCGACGGCAAGAGCTACCATCTGCTGCTGCGTGCTGCTGCTGCTGCTGACTTGCCTGCTGCTTCTCCAGCAGCAGCAGCAGACCCGAGCCTAATAAGAAGGCTGCGGCCGACACTGAATTTCACAATGT
>NW_013571349.1:737-1186 GCF_000499745.2 Eimeria mitis | reverse complement strand
CTGATGCGGGGGGCCCCCTGGGTATCGCAGCAGAGACGGGGGGCCTCGAGGAGACGGCGCTGCTCCGCGATGCTGTTGCTGTTCAGGTACCTCTTGCTGCTGCTGCTGCTGCTGCTGCTGCTGCTGCTGCTGCTGCTGCTGCTGCTGGGGCGGGTGCTGCTGCTGCTGCTGTTGGGGCGGGTGCTGCTGCTGCTGCTGCTGCTGCTGTTGCTGCTACTGTTGGGGCGGGTGCTTCCGCTGCTGCTGCTGCTGCTGCTGCTGTTGCTGCTGCTGTTGCTGCTGCTGTTGGGGCGGGTGCGGCTGCTGTTGCTGCTTCTTTTGTTTATCTTTTTCTCTTCCTTTGTCTCTTATTTTGTTTGTCTGTCTCTTTTTGTTTGTCTCCCTCTTCCTGTGTGTGTCTTCTTTGTCTCCTTTTGTCTCCTTTTTTTTATTTATTTTATCTTCTCGCC
>NW_013571349.1:463-654 GCF_000499745.2 Eimeria mitis | reverse complement strand
TATATATATATATATGTGTATATACATATATATATATATATTTTTTTTTTTTGTCTCCTTCTGTCTCCTTTTTAATATATGTTCTCTTCTCTTTTTGCCCTTTCTCTCAGCATTTCTTTGTTGTGTATTTATATTCTAATAAAAGTACCAACACAAACAAACATATCCATAAATATAAATAAAAACAAATG
>NW_013571349.1:0-438 GCF_000499745.2 Eimeria mitis | reverse complement strand
TTTTTTTTTTTTTTTTTTTTTTTTTTTTTTTTTTTTTTTTTTTTTTTTTAGGCTTCTGGGGGCCGTTTTCGGTCTCTCTTTTTGCGGGGTTCTGTTGACGTCGGCGAGGACAACTATCCCCTTCCTTCTCGCGCGGTGTCTGTCTCCTTTTGTCTCCTTTTTTGTCTCCTTTTGTCTCCTTTTTTGTCTCCTTTTGTCTCCTCTTGTTTGTCTCCTTTGTCTCCTCTTGTTTCTCTCTTTTTTTCTGCTTTTTTTTGTCTCTTTTTTGTCTCTTTTTGTCTCTTTTTGTCTCCTTTTTTGTCTCCTTTTGTCTCCTTTTCTGTTTGTTTTTTTGTCTCCTTTTGTCTCCTCTCTGTCGCTTTTGTTTGTTTTTTTGTCTCCTTTTTTATTTCTTTTTTTGTTTTTCTTTATTTTTGTTTACTTCTGTTGATGACCCCT
>NW_013571348.1:575-2604 GCF_000499745.2 Eimeria mitis | reverse complement strand
GTCAAAAGTTTTATCTATCAGTGAGTTCTAAACCCTAATTTAGGGTTTAGGGTTTAGGGTTTAGGGTTTATAGGGTTTATAGGGTTTATAGGGTTTTATAGGGTTTTATAGGGTTTTATTTATAGGGTTTCGGGGGGTTAGGGTTTAGGGTTTAGGGGGTGCTGGTGAAAACTAGGAAAAAAGGAGACAGAATACACCATATATTAGGGTTTAGGGTTTAGGGTTTAGGGTTTAGGGTTAATAGTGTATATTTAATAGAAGTGTATACCAATGGTGTTTAATGTATAAACCCTAAATTAGGGTTTATCTTGAATAAAAAACCCGCACCAACGCCACAAACCTCTAGGGTTTAGGGTTTAGGGTTTAGGGTTTAGGGTTTAGGGTTTAGGGTTTAGGGTTTAGGGTTTGTGTGTATTACAGATAAACTATATGAAGATAGACCCCCCCTTCTACACACCCTAAAGGGGGCGGGGTTGTTGATGGGGGCCTCGATGGGGGCGTTTGCTTTGGCTGCGTTTATGCAGATACTGGGGGCGAATGAAGCGTCAAAAGTGAGGGTTTAGGGTTTAGGGTTTAGGGTTTAGGGTTTAGGGTTTAGGGTTTAGGGTTTAGGGTTTGAGTGTGTGTGTTGTTGGTATTTGCTGTTTAGTGTTTAGGGTTTCTGTAGAACTTGAACCAGGTGACGAAGCATCTAAACCCTTGCTCTCTTCAGGGTCTAGGGTTTAGGGTTTAGGGTTTAGGGTTTAGGGTTTAGGGTTTAGGGTTTTGTGTGCAGTCAGTAGGAGACCCAGAAGGATGCATGGCTATTGGTGCTGTCTCCGCCGTTGTCTCTCTTCTTGCTTTCTTTGTGGAGACACCCCGCGTCGGCTACCAGTACTGGAAATGGAGACAAAAATTCAAAAGAAAAACATGTCAAACCCTAAACCCTAAACCCTAAACCCTAAACCCTAAACCCTAAACCCTAAACCCTAAACCCTAAACCCTAAACCCTTAAAAAAAAAAAAATTTTTAATTCACAAAAAATACACTTGTGGGGGGTTACTACACTATAGGAAACATCAGTTACTCTAAACCCTAAACCCTAAACCCTAGAATTCATGGGAGATATAAACCCTAAACCCTAAACCCTAGCGAAGAACGGAACTTTTACTAAACCCTAGTGGGAGGAAACCCTAAACCCTAAACCCTAAAATCCTATGAAACCCTAAACCGCCTAAACGAAACACTAAACCCTAAACCCTAAACCCTAAACCCTACAATGGAAGGATACGCTTAACCCTAACTACTAAACCCTAATAAACCGAAACCCTAAACCCTAAACCCTAAACCCTAAACCCTAACAAAATCCTAAACCCTATAGAAAACCTAAACCCTAACTAAAGTGTAATAACTATAAACCCTAATCCCTATAAATACCCCTAAAGAACATTCTGTTTACTGTTTAATACTTAGTATATCAGCAGGTCTAGGGTTTACATTTTAGGGTTTAGGGTTTAGGGTTTAGGGTTTAGGGTTTGTGTGTATATACAGCTCGTGTATTGGAGGGTGCTGTGCGGCACGCCATAGAAACTGCTGGTGTTAGTAGTGTCTATGGTCTATAGTCTAGTGTCTAGGGTTTAGGGTTTACATTCTAGGGTTTAGGGTTTAGGGTTTAGGGTTTAGGGTTTAGGGTTTGTGTGTATGTACAGCTCGGGTGTTGGAGGGTGCAGTGCGGCACGCGATAGAAACTGCTGGTGTGAGTGAGTATTTGGATTTACTATTAATAATACCTACAAAGAAGGAGACAGAGGAGACAGAAGAAAAAGAAAAAGAAAAAGAAAAAAATAAAAAAAATATATATAAATATATAACTATAAACCCTAAACAACAAAAAGGATATAAAGATGTAATTAAACTTTTATTAATCAGAGCCACAAAAACAGCAAAAATACAAATACCATTCACTCACCAAGAACTGCTGCTGCTAGGTGTCTCCGTTCCGCAGCAGCAGCAGCAGCAGCAGCAGCAGCAGCAGCAGCAGCAGCAGCAG
>NW_013571348.1:0-530 GCF_000499745.2 Eimeria mitis | reverse complement strand
GCAGCAGCAGCAGCAGCAGCAGCAGCAGCAGCAGGAGGTGCAGAAGCAGCAGCAGCAGCAGCAGGAGCAGGAGAAAAGAACAAACCCTGCGTTTGGTGTTTCTCTTTTGCTGCTGTTTAATATAAGGAGACAGCTGTGGCTGCAGCTAGCTGAAATAGAGAGCAGCAGCAGAGGAGACAGCTGCAGCATGAAGGAGACTCCTGCTGTTGACGTTGTCTCTCTTTCTGTTTGGGTAGATCTATATAAACAGCTGCAGCAAGCGGGGGAGCTGCTGCAGCAGCAGCTGCAGCAGCAGCAGCAGCAGCAGCAGGAGACAGCAGCAGCAGCAGGAGGAATTGTCTCCTCATGGCCTGAAACACTGCAGCAGAAGGTTGCTGCTGTGCATGCGCAGCAGCAGCAGCAGCTGCAGCAGCTCATCAGCAGCAAGATACAAGAAGAGGTAGAGGGGATAGCACAAGCAGCAGCAAATATAAAAAGAGGAGAAGAGACAGATGAGGAGACAGCAGCAGCAGCAGCAGCAGCAGCAGCAG
>NW_013571347.1:2413-7075 GCF_000499745.2 Eimeria mitis | reverse complement strand
TTCTCCCAGCGCTGATGTGCCACCATGCCGCTAATGCATATTTTCCTTCCTAGACGATTCAAGAAATCACTGATCTTTTTACACACAAAAATAGAAGCAATGTCATCGCGAGACAGAAAACCTGAAGGAAACTGAGATCCTGGAGGCACCTGTTAAGACACGTACATGTCACAGAAAACGAGCATACTGCGTCAAGCGCCCCGGTAACTGACAGGCTGAGAGGGTTTCTGCGGATCGCTTATCAAGTGTTTGCGATGCTAGCGCACCCGTCAAGACGGTGCTTGATCGTACATGCGCGGGGTAGCCTTGCTGCAAGACTCGCAGGAATGCGTGCTCCAATTCTTGAAAGGCCGCATCCTCTATCCGCTAGCTTTGTATTGATGTGCGCAGGACTCCTAGAGTCTTCAAAAGAGGCCAAGAAATTATTCTTTTGAGTATACTCACTCTTTGTCAGCTCACGACGGTTCTCTACTAAAGTTAAGGACTGTCATCACATATATGACGTGGGCCGTCACTTTGATACCATAAGCTGTGATCACTGTATCAGTCGACCGCTGATAAGAGGATTAAGAAGGTTGGAAAGAAACGCGGGTGGCCCCAATCAAGTACCGTCCTTGCGGACTGGCGTGCTACCCGTTAGCCGTCACTAGTAAAGCTACAACCGACAAAACCAACATATAGACTCGTACGAGCCTTAAAATCTTTTACAGTGTGTTCGTAAGCTAAGAAAAGCTCGCGACCCCGTAGCAGACACTACTGGCGAACTCCCCCTGCGGATTTTGACGGAATTCAAATATGCGCTACCAAAGTATGGCATTCCCTAGCACTGCAGTATTGCTTTAGAAGACTACGGGCAGCAAACAAATGTGAAAGCGTACTCACACGCCACCACGACGTGCCTGAATAAAACCCGCCCGAAACCCGCACCACTCTCATCCACGCTGAGTGCAGTACTGAGACACTCTCTCCTAACTCAAAGGGGTTGCAAGTTTTGCAATGGCCTCAGGCGCAGCTCCAAGTATTCGTAGCAAGGGGTGGGGTGGAAATTTTTGCGTACTAATGCAGCATTGACGAGACCCTCTACGGTATTGCCTACTGCTCCCCGCAAGTCCGTCATCTAGGGTCTCAGAGGATATAAAGTTCCAAAACTTGAAAATCAAGCAATGCACTTACACTTGGTAGCAAGGCAAACAATGCGTCAGCCGGGAGTCGAACCCGGGTCGCCTGCTTGGAAGGCAGGTATCCTAACCGTTGGACTACTAACGCTTCCCTAGCCGTCGTGAAAGCATCAGAAGGATTTCGAAATGGCAGTATCAACCAACAGCTTTTTCCTGTCTAGAACGGATGCTGACGTAATTTGTTGAAGGCGCTATGTGATAAGGCTACAAGCGTGTTAAGTCTGCGTAAATGGAGGCTTCGTGCTTGCAATTTCCAGGAGCCCCACGCAACAGAGAACCTAGGCACTAAACGCTTCTGACCTACGTCGAAGTAACAGTTGGCGTATTACGAAAATTTAAAGTTGGTGAGCCACTTTGACATAGGCGTCGACTGAGGGCGCCGTAGTCGTTGTCATGCCACCGCGAATCCCAAAGGGAGAACTCGTCCTTTTGTCTGCCTGAAGCTGGTAGTACTTGCAGGGTTGGTACTGAGGGCAACCTTTCATTGTGTGTTAGGGCATGGATCAAAAGCGGCATTTGGTATGCTTGCATTCATTAGTGCCTTGCAACAAGAGATGCAGCAAGCAGTTTGCACCACATGACGGGCCACCTCGCCTCCGTACCAGTAGCAGGCCCTCGGGACACCGCATTCAGAATGTCATGGGGACTAAGAGGAGACCATTGGGAACTATTATTTGAAGTGCCGTGACAGTATTGCAGCTCAGCGCGGCCCTCATGTAGCATCAAGGACTCCTGTTACAGCTACGGTGGACAACTGGCGGCAAACGAATGCACGGCGAGCGACAGCCGTTATACGCTACACATATGGCAGTCACACAGTCATCTATTGTGGCCAGTAGCTCGAATGAGAGGTGAAGAAGCATTAACTGCAGCTGCTGGCACCGTCGAGGTGCGGTCTCTTTCCCTTGGGCGGGGCTTAAGCGGTATCTGGGTTTCAGTGTGGTGCAGGCCCGTACGCAATGCTTCTAGTTTCTGATTATAATGCTGCAACGTGGATTTCGTTGCAAATAAGAAGGGCTAGACGCTAGGCGCCTCGTTGTATGCACACTCGGCAGTCTCCCGCAGCCCCCACGAAACCGGCGCAGCAATACACAGCAAGTTGAACGAATGTGTACAGACAACGCAAATTTGGGTATATTAATGAATATGATGCTGAAAAGAATGCGCTAAAGGTCATTTGGAAGCTTGAAACGCAGATCTATCGAGATCTACACGGGGGGCAGGACAGGAGGCCCCCCAGTGCACAACCCCCCCAAAGGATTCGGGCCAGATACGCCCCGCGGTAACGCGTCCTCTTTAGGGTCTGCATGCTATTTTCTATTGCCTTTAAACATCTCTTCTAGCGATAAACAGTAACAGAAAGATCCGGGAAAGGTCTCTAGATCTCCTTTTAGTCCTTTTGCAGGCGTCAGGGGCGCGCGGGGGTGCAACCGCCTGGCACCCCTTCTATGCCACGATTTTCACCATTTTCCTGTTTTTAGGGTTTTTCGCAAAATAAAATTGTCTGTTTTTTCGGGTTTTAACGTTGAGGTGCTTCAATTGACGCTTTTTCAGCTGACAGAGACCCTCCACAGCCCCCCATGGCGGCAGGCGGAACGGACGACCAGACCCTTTCAGGAATGCCAGTTCACTAAAAAATCTCTTGATTCAAGAGATATATTTCTAATAATAAGCCCTTTCTGTNTCAGGAATGCCAGTTCACTAAAAAATCTCTTGATTCAAGAGATATATTTCTAATAATAAGCCCTTTCTGTGTTTTTTCACTGGTATAGACGCATGTGCTGTCTCGTCACTATCGGTCAGGCATCGCTGCTGGTGCCTGAGCCGACGACGCCGAGGCGGTCGGGCTGACATGAGGCAGTTTGCGGTGAAACACGATTTCCCGCTGGAAATATAAGGTATATTTAATTAAATATTGGAATTAAAGACCTTCTTGGGCCTTCGAGGAGGCCTTAAAAGCCGTAGATAGCGGGTGTGTGTAACGGATAGGCGCCCGCCAGGTGTACGTACACCTCGTGTTGCTGGTGTTCAACTGGACCGGTCGGACGCCTTCACTGACACGTCCTGCAAGAGGGAATAAGACTGCTGGGGTAGCTGAGCTTCGGCTTTTCTAGCTTTCATCGGCTCGTGGGTCTGTATTCCATCTCTGCTTCCGCTTTTCGATGTACAGGCGTCCTAATTTAAACTCTTTTCCTTTCTCGCGATTTCAGCAGAGTGCCCGCCGCTCCCACGTTGTGGCCATGGTGTTGTAGTGGTCTTGCAAGATTTAAACATAGCAGCTCGTAGCGTTGTTAATTATTTACAGTTTTTTGTAATGAGCTATCAAAAGTCGCAAGGCGCCGTCAGCGCGGCGCCTGCTGCTGGACTTGAACAAGGATACACCCAATGTGCATCGCATCCGCCGTACCAGAAGCTGCAGCCGCAGCATCAGTACTCTCGCTACCAGCAGCAGCAGCGGTACGACCCTCACCACCAACATGTATACTACCAGCAGCAGTGTCACGGGGCGGGCCCCAACAATGGCACAGCTAAACAAGCAGCAGCAGTTGCGGACTCCCCAGCTCCTTGTGGCTCGGCGCAGCAGCAGCCGCGGACTGTACAGCCTCCCGCGTCGCAGCACCAGCACCGACACCAGGAGCACGAGCAGCAGCGGAAAAACCCTCACGCGGTCAAACCCACGCGCATGCCGCATCCCCTGACAGACTGGCAGCTGCCAGAACGATATGAACTCCACCATCTCATTGGAACTGGATCTTACGGTGTGCTTCTCCGCTTTATTTCAACCCTTGGGTGACCCTCAGACCTATCTTAGCCGCTGCTCATGGGTTTCTTCTGACGCATTCGCGTTTATCTTTCATCTCTNGACCCTCAGACCTATCTTAGCCGCTGCTCATGGGTTTCTTCTGACGCATTCGCGTTTATCTTTCATCTCTATCAAGGGGGGATAGAACGGGGGGAAAGGGGAGAGGATATGGTAGCTGCAGTGTATGCGCTGCGGTGGCGGTGAATGCAGGCCACGTATGTGAGGTGTACGACAACCAGGAGCAGCGAATTGTGGCGATTAAGAAGATTCATCGTGTCTTTGAGGATTTGATTGACTGCAAACGTATTCTAAGAGAAATTGCTATTTTAAACAGACTTAACCACGATCACATCGTTAAAATATTGGACATTCTCGTGCCCAATGACCTGGAGAAGTTCGACGTGCGTCAGAAAATAAAATAATAAAATTTAGCTGTCTCTATCTAGCATCGTTACTCTACTCTCACCCATACACGAACGGAGCTGACGTTGGTGCTATATACTGCTGCTGCATGCTCCTGCTGCTTCTGCTGCATGCCGTTACTGCTGCTGCATGCTGCTGCTTATGCCGGTGTTGCATGTGGCTGCTGGTGCTGTATGCTTCTTGCTGTTGCTGCTACTGGGATAGGTTGCTGCTGGTGCATGCGGCTGCTGCTGTCGGTGGTGGTACATAAGCTGCTGC
>NW_013571347.1:2047-2313 GCF_000499745.2 Eimeria mitis | reverse complement strand
TATTGGACATTCTCGTGCCCAATGACCTGGAGAAGTTCGACGTGCGTCAGAAAATAAAATAATAAAATTTTGCTGTCGCTATCTAGCATTGTTGCTTTTCTCTCACCAATACACGAACGGAGCTGACGTTGGTGCTATATACTGCTGCTGCATGCTGCTGCTGCTTCTGCTGCATGCCGTTACTGCTGCTGCATGCTGCTGCTGATGTCGGTGTTGCATGTGGCTGCTGCTGCTGTATGCGTCTTGCTGTTGCTGCTACTGGAATG
>NW_013571347.1:1478-1819 GCF_000499745.2 Eimeria mitis | reverse complement strand
CTAACATATTAACCAACGAATCCACAACCCAACCAAACCCTCGCTGTCTCGTTGGATTTTCCCCTGCAAACTCTGCCGAGCCCACACACTCCGCTATAACGCAAATTCTTGCTTTTCATGTTTCTGGTGCTGCTTGTGCTGCTGCTGCTGCTGTTGCTGCTGCTGCTGCTGCTGCTGCTGAACAGAAACCAGCGAACTGCCTCGTGAATCAAGACTGCAGCGTGAAAGTGTGTGACTTTGGTTTGGCGCGAACGATGGATTTCCCTGAGAGGCAAAACAGCCATTGCCCCGTCACGCAGCAGCACGATGACATAGTCAGCGTCTCTCACACAAAAAACCTA
>NW_013571347.1:1237-1439 GCF_000499745.2 Eimeria mitis | reverse complement strand
AGCTAAAATTTTAATTACTCCAGCAGCATCAAAAAGCAGCAAGAAAGGAAGTAATGGCAGCAGGCAATGCAACGCCACATGCAGCAACAACGACAGCAGCAGCAGCAGCAGCAGCAGCAGCAGCAGATGAGTTGCTGGGTATACGTTTTGCAATAAACAGACTACAGTTCATATGAGCTTTCTTATTGTAGTCTCCTCCTTT
>NW_013571347.1:717-1137 GCF_000499745.2 Eimeria mitis | reverse complement strand
TCACGCAGCAGCACGACGACATAGTCAGCGTCTCTCACACCAAAAACCTCAAGAGACAGCTCACCGGCCACGTTGTTACGCGGTAAGCTAAAATTTTAATTGCTCCAGCAGCATCAAAAAGCAGCAATAAAGGAAGTAATGGCAGCAGGCAATGCAACGTCACAAGCAGCAACAACGACAGCAGCAGCAGCAGCAGCAGCAGCAGCAGCAGCAGATGAGTTGCTGGGTATACGTTTTGCAATAAACAGACTACAGTTCATATGAGCTTTCTTATCGTAGTCTCCTCCTTTGGGAGTTCTGTTTGTTTGTTTGTTTGGGTTTCCCGTTGACTGCCCGTCTGACAAACGCCTTTCATTTATTAATACCCTTTATTAATATTAATAATAATTATTATTAATAGTAATAATTTTAATAGTAATA
>NW_013571347.1:471-617 GCF_000499745.2 Eimeria mitis | reverse complement strand
TCTCTTTATTTCCTTTTTTCTTCTTTGACGTAGTATTTGGTTCTTTCCTTCTCTCATTTACTTTCTCTTGACTCCGTTTCTCTCTCTTTTTTCTCTTTCCTTGTCACTGCTGCTGGGGTCTTTCGCGGCTAGTTTCGTCTTTTTTC
>NW_013571347.1:0-371 GCF_000499745.2 Eimeria mitis | reverse complement strand
ACAGAGGCGATTGACGTTTGGTCTATCGGCTGCATTTTCTCAGAGTTGTTGTCGATGATTGTCCGTTTTTTATTGTTTTCCTTTTCTTTCTCTTTATTTCCTTTTTTCTTCTTTGACGTAGTATTTGGTTCTTTCCTTCTCTCATTTACTTTCTCTTGTCTCCGTTTCTCTCTCTTGTTTCTCTTTCCTTGTCACTGCTGCTGGGGTCTTTCGTGGTTAGTTTCGTCTTTTTTTGTCTTCTGTTTCTCCCTGCGCTGCTCTGTTCATCCGCCGGTTTGCCTGTTGTGATTTCCCCCTTCATATATTTCTGCTTTTTTGTTTTTGTTGGGTCTTCGATCTCTGCTGAAATATCTCGCCGCCTATCTGTTGGC
>NW_013571346.1:7176-7257 GCF_000499745.2 Eimeria mitis | reverse complement strand
CATCAACGAGCTCAGCATAAACAGCTGTAGATACACCCGAGATTAGTGCGGGGGGGTATGCATGCAGCAGGAGACGATGAG
>NW_013571346.1:1706-3837 GCF_000499745.2 Eimeria mitis | reverse complement strand
ATATATATATATATATATATATATATATATATATATATATATATATATATATATATATATATATTGCTGCCAAAGAATTTATTGCTCAGCTTTATGCTGCTGCTGTTGCTGCTGTTGCTGTTGCTGCCGTTGCAGCAGCAGCAGCAGCAGCAGCAGCAGCAGCAGCAACAGCAGCAGCAGCAGCAGCAGCAGCTCAGTGGCCTGCTGCTGATTCGTCACTCCTGGCTGTTTAGACAGCTCAAGCGAGTAACTGCCTCTGTGGCTTTGTGAGGGTTTAGGGTTTAGGGTTTAGGGTTTAGGGTCTAGGGTTTAGGATGTGGATCGTTTGTTTATATTTGTTGTTATTTATTTATTTATTTATTTATTTATTTTTTTTTTTGTTGTTTCTCTCCTTCTTGTTCTTTGTTTTTTTCTCCACCGTTTCTATATAAAATATAATAAATAATATATATAATATATATAATATATATATTATATATAATATATATTATATAATATATATATTATATATAATATATATTATATAATATATATATTATATTATATTTAGTATAATACTATCTACTCCTTTGCCTCATCTTTTTCTTTTTCTTTTTCTTCTTTTTCTTATTTGTCTTTTCCTTTTTTTCATTTTTTTTTTTCTTTTTTTCTTTTTTTCTTTTTTCTTTGTTTTTATGTTTCTTTGTCCCCTCTTCGTCTCTACTTAATAATATAAAATAAATGATATATTATTTACATTACAATAATAAAATAAAATAAAATAAAATAAAATAAAATAAAATAAAATATAATATAATATAATTATAATATAATTATTATTTAATTTCTATTATATTATAATTTATATTTTTATATTATTTTATTTTTATTCTGTCTCTTCTTCTTCTTCGCTGTGTTGCTGCTGTGTCTCCTCTTCATCGTGGCTTAATAGACTAAATACAACAAATAAAATAAAAACAAAATAAAATAAAATACAATAAAATAAAATAAAATAAAATAAATATTATTCTGTCTCTTCTTCTCCTTCTTCTTCTTCTTCTTCTTCTGCTTCTTCTTCGCTGTGTTGCTGTTCTGTCTCCTCCTCATCGTGTCTTACTAAACCAAATATAACAAATAAAATAAAAACAAAATAAAATATTTTTTTTATAAATTTATTCTGTCTCTTCTTCTCCTTCTTCTTCTGCTTCTTCTTCGCTGTGTTGCTGTTCTGTCTCCTCCTCATCATGGCTGGCTCCATCGGAGAGTTCTTCGTCTCCTGGTTGTGGTTCTGGTGTTTCTTGTTTTTCTTTTGGTTCTATTTGTATATCGTTAGGGGCAATAGGATAAAAAGAATGAATATAATTAGGGATAGCTAGACCGCAATAGATAGAGAAAAAAGTTTTATTATTATATAGTGTAGATGCTCCTGGCCATAGAAAAGAATTTATACATATCACACTATTATTTTTTTCTTTATATGTTGATGTGTCTCCAGCTGTATGTACACCCCAAGCAGGTATATTTTCAGCTACTGGGGGATCATCTGCTGCTGCTCTCGTCAACTCTAATACAGGGTCTTGCTGCTGCTGCTGCTGCTGCTGCTGCTGCTGCTGCTGCTCATCATCTTCATCTATATCTGGGTAATATGTTACTCCCCCTTTTGTTATATAGTGTCTCCAGTGACACCAAGACCCCACATCTGCTAGGGTTTGTGGGGTGTTGGGGAACTCATACTCGGGATCGTCTCCTTGGGGATCGTCTCCTCCTGTCTCCTCCCCAGCTTGCATCCAACCAGAAGGACAAAGAAATGTATCTGCTGATATTAAAGCTATTAAACACCGAAGTAGGTGTTTCTCTCTCCCCCTAAATAAAGGAAAGGAGACAACCTCTCTCTCTAAATCACCGCTCAATACCTTCTTTATTCTTCTTGCTGTTGCTAGCTGCGACGGCACTGCATCCGGAAGCAACACCCATCTACTGCCGCTGCTGCTGCTGCTGCTGCTGCTGCTGCTGCTGCTGCTGCTGCTGCTGGTGGTGCTGGTGTCTTTGTCTTGCAGCACAAAGTATGTGTAAGTGTTTACTCCTGTCCCTCTTCTGTCCATGTTTGGCTCTTCTTCTGTCTCCGTGTCTCCTTCTGGCTCAGCACCCTCAA
>NW_013571346.1:877-1606 GCF_000499745.2 Eimeria mitis | reverse complement strand
GTGCTGGTGCTGCTGGTGTCTTTGTCTTGCAGCACAAAGTATGTGTAAGTGTTTACCCCTGTCCCTCTTCTGTCCATGTTTGGCTCTTCTTCTGTCTCCGTGTCTCCTTCTGGCTCAGCACCCTCAAACTTTGTCTCCGCTATTATATAGTCTCCTTCTGTCCCCAAAATTTTACCCCAGAAACGAACGGAGACGATCCCAGGAGACGATCCCGCTGCGAGTTGTTTCAAGTTACAATAAATATAATATGCCTCTGCATCACTAAACCCTAATCCAGCCCATCTCATTATATTATTTTCATTTATAAAATTATTATATTCTACATTTATTTCTATTTCTTTTGTTATTCTTGTTGCATACAAAAGACGTCGAGTTCTCCTTAACCACCCTTCTATAGCTACTATCACTTGTACATCCCTGCTGCTACTGCTGCTGCTGCTGCTGCTGCTGCTGCTGCTGCTGCTGGTGCTCTTTGTCTTTGTCTTTGTCTTTGCTTTCCCCTCGCGCAAAACCTTAAGAGACTCAGAGATACACTCAAAGGCTTCGTACGGGTCCTCGTGCTGCTGAGACACCAGAGCAGCAACCAGCTCGGTTAGGTGATCCAATACACTGTAGCCGCTGCTGCTGCAGCGCTGCAGCAGACACTGCACTTCTTCAGCTGTTGCAGGCGGAGACATTGTCTAAGAAATTTTTTTTTTTTTTTTTTTTTTTTTTTTTTTTTTTTTTTTT
>NW_013571346.1:0-326 GCF_000499745.2 Eimeria mitis | reverse complement strand
GCAGAAGCCAAACCCTAAACCCTAAACCCTAAACCCTAAACCCCAAACCCTAAACCCTAAACCCTAAACCCTTAAAAGTAATTAATTTCAAAGATTCAACAGTTTTTAGGCACTCACACAAAGAACAACCCCCGCCCTGCGGACTGGCTCGAGCTGTTTAGGGTTTAGGGTTTAGGGTTTAGGGTTTAGGGTTTGAGGCCATAACCCCAAACCCTAAACCCTAAACCCGAAACTGAAGATCTTTTTACTGTTGTTGAAAAGATCTTCATCTCAACGTTAAACCCTCCCCTCTAGGGTTTAGGGTTTAGGGTTTAGGGTTTAGGGTT
>NW_013571345.1:5658-6723 GCF_000499745.2 Eimeria mitis | reverse complement strand
ATATATATATATATATATATATATATATATATATATATATATGTATATATATATATATATATATATATGTGTGTGTGTGTGTATGTATATATATGTTGGTTGATAGACAGAGTATAGTACCAGCAGCAACCGCAGCAACTGCAACAAGAGCAGCAGCACCACAAACCACCGCAGCAGCAACAACAGAAATAGCAACAGCAACAGCAGCAGCAGCAGCAACAGCAGCAGCAGCAGCAGCAGCAGCGGCAGCAGCAGCAGCAGCAGCAGCAGCAAGCCCTGCATGGTGCATGAAGATACCCACCTGATAGCTGATCCTTTACCCCCTAAACAGAAAAAAACAAAAAACAAAACAAAACAAATAAAAATAATAATAAACAACAAATAAAAATAACAATAAAAAACATATTAAAACAATATAAACAAGATACAGACAAAAGAAATAAAAAAAAGAGAGAGAAGAAGATAGAAACAATACAGCCAAAGACACGCACAAGGGTTGATGCTTAACCTTCAACCCTCAGCCGCAGCAGCACTACCACCACAGCAACAGCAGCAGCAGCAACAGCAGCAGCAGCAGCAGCAGCAGGATAAGTAGAAAAGAGCAGCAGCAGCAGCAGCAGGAGGTGTACGTACATCGAAGAGACGAGGGGTTGTGAAGGCATGTGTGTGCCCCCGTATATCGGCGAGGATCTTCTGCAGCTCAGAGGGGGGGAGAGAGCCCTGTAGAGGGCGGGCTGAGGCCCCATCCAGCTGGTTGGGGGGATCATCGGCAGTTGCTGCATGCAGCAGAAAGCAAAAAGAAAGCAGAGAGTGTGCACTGCGCCATGCATGCATGCGCTGTGTACGGGGTGTACATACACCCCAGAGGCTGCATGGAGAGGGGAAACACAGCTCTGGTTATGCAGCTGTCATGTTGAATGGGGGCTCGAGAAAGCGTGTGTTTACCTGCTGCATGTTCTGTTTCATATCCGACAGCAGCAGCAGCAGAGTGTTTAGGAGCGGTCCAGGCCAAGAACGCGCTGGCGAGAAGACATTTACAAATCATTTGAGTGAGAAGACGCTCCA
>NW_013571345.1:2282-5599 GCF_000499745.2 Eimeria mitis | reverse complement strand
GGGGGGGGGGGGGGGGGGGTGATCCAGAGAGAAGCCGGGCCTCTGGCACCTTTGTTTGCTCCTGTCAGGAAGATATAGTCAAATACTTGTTAAAAAACTACTCATTTGATACAAGAGGCAAGAAGAAGATGCCCCAAAACAAAGCAAAGTACCACTGGCTTTGACGAGGCTGAGGTGTACAGACAGTCCGCTGATGACGCCACCGCCGCCAAACTGAACGGCCGGAATAGGAAGGACGAAGGAGTTGTATACGAGGACGATTAATTAAAATAAATTAAAATATTTCAATTAATATTCATTTTAATTTTATAAGATCATTTCTTCACTCAAAATACACAAAGAAACCCCCAGTAGGCCACAGGAGGAAGCCCCATTCCACCAGTGTGCCATTGGCGGTCCGCGAGCAGCAGGCGTTGCCGTTGTTCTTGTCCGTATTTCTTCATTTAAATAAAAACGAATCAGCTCCATTCTCACCTTTTTATTTTTATAAATTGTTTATTTATTTTATTTCTTCTAGTCGTTTTATTTCGTCCGTGTTTTCAGCTCGTAGCAACGCAGCTTACCGCCGCCAAACCATTCATTGCAAACCGCAGCCGACGAGGCCAACACACCCGCTGGTCGCTGCAGCGATCTGTGTGGAAATAACTGCGAAATCAATGAAAATAATTCATAAAATTCATTTAAACAATTTAAACCACCAATTTATTTCCTTTTTCCGTGCATTGTAGTGTAATACATGCCGCCGTCTGCAGGTTGCTTACCCTCCACCAGTGATTAGCAGATGGTTTCTACTGTATACAAAGCGCCACATGCAGTATAAAAACACTCAGTAAGCAGTAATAATAGTGTTACGAAATAATTCCGTCACCACACAACCATAAGATTATTATTTCTGTTCAATAACACTTGAAAAATATTCAGGGTCGTCACCGACTGCTCTGCCAGAGAAACCCTCGTACAGCTGAAATATTAATTCACAGGCCGCATGCAGTCAGTTAAGGGAAAACAAATAGTTAGTCCATCTGTAAGAAATATGAATTCAGTAGCCGGAAACAGGGGCGGTGGCTGCGCTCCCCGCAACGGCATCAAAGCGAGAACTTTCCTTGCACTTGGGCACAAGCAGAGAGAGTCTTGACGTCAACTATACACAGTAGAATAAATAAATTGAGGAAAAACAGAAAAAAAAAATTCAGATGTTGAACACAGCGGCCGATACGATTGCAAGTTTTGTTGAAATCCCAAGTGGTACGATGATGCATCTATGAACGTTTTCTGCTTCTCTCCTCAACTCTTACCTCTTTTTCACTTAATTACATAAAATATTAATGTTCTATAGAGTCTTAAGTACCTCTTGTACGTGTTTCTCCATCGATTCATGTATTTTTGCAACATCGTATTTGAGGTGTATGTACACCTCAGAAGTTGCATCATCTGGTTTTCTTGAATTCCGCTTTTGCACACCACCGGAATCTTCACGTATATTGTATCATTCAGTGTTTATATGATCAAAATTGATAATTTAAAATAAAATAAAAGACTTTTGTCGGTTGAAATTGCAACGAAATGGATGCTTCTTCCCCCTCTTTCAGCAGCAGCCCAAGCACATCATCTGGCGGCTCTGATCATGCTGATCCTCTCGTTACTTCTAAGGTGGAATTATGCTGCGATATTCGGTTGAAATCAGATGCAAATGTTTCATATCAAGAAGTAATTGATGCAGCAAACTGTTGGCTTGCTTCTTCTGGGTTGACGGTAGCCCTAGGAAAGCACTGCCCCCATCGTGTTGGTGTTCCTCTTTTGGCGCGCGTCTGTTCATCGATAGTCATCGAGCCAGCGAACCCCAGAATTTTCTCTGAAAATAAACAGTTCAGCAGCAGCAGCAGCAGCAGCAGCAGCAGCAGCAGCAGCAACGCCAGCAATGATATAAACTGTCTTTCTACTGCTTTCGTGGGGGGGTGTCGCAGCTCCCTAGAAAGCCAGCCGCTGATCCTCCCCTATTGTCAGGTGCATATAACAGTATTTCCGTACAAGTTGCACGAGGGTGTTTATGAAGGCTGTGTTGCTAGCTGCAGCGATGAAGAGGCGATGGAAGATACAGAAGCAGCAGCAGCAGCAGCAACTGCAACAGCAGCACAGGCCAGTCTGTATAAGCAATGGCAGCTTCCTCATAAAGAATTCGATAATGTATGGGAAAGCCTTCACTATGAAGAAGATATAAAAGAAACTCTACTTGAATACACTTCAACATCTTTGTTATTTTCAAGCCGAGAAGTTAACCCCAAGGCAAGCAAACAAATACAGAAACACAATGTTTATATTTTGCTCTTTCTCTTCTCTTTTTTTTTTCTTTTTTTTCGTTTTATTTTATTTTTTTCTTTCTTTTCATACAGCTCATATCTTGGAATCGACTTCTCCTGCTTCACGGACCCCCTGGCAGCGGTAAGCAGATGTTTGCAGCAGCAGCAGCAGCAGCTGCTGCTGCTGCTGTTGCTGCAGCAGCAGTTGTTTGTGTGTATAAGAATAGCATATAGAATGAATATAAAAAGAAACTAAACAGAATAAAGAGTTCATACAACTAGCTATCAATTAATTAATTAATTGTTTATTTATTTATTTATTTATTTATTTATTTATTTATTTATTTATTTATTTATTTATTTATTTATTTATTAATTTATTTATTTATATTTGTTGGTACAGGAAAGACATCTTTATGCAGGGGTCTGAGCCAGAAGCTATCTCTGCGTCTGAGTCGATATTTTTCTGTTTGTTTATTAATTTCTTTAAATTCATCTTCTTTATTTTCTCGTTGGTTTA
Source organism: Eimeria mitis (assembly GCF_000499745.2). Classification (NCBI taxonomy): domain Eukaryota; phylum Apicomplexa; class Conoidasida; order Eucoccidiorida; family Eimeriidae; genus Eimeria; species Eimeria mitis. The sequence goes on along the minus strand of NW_013571345.1, from coordinate 2,782 downwards.
GTGAATCAGGAAAAGCAATAGTGAAGGTGTTTACAAATATACGCCATCTCCTACAAAATAAAAATATATTTATTTTTATATTAATAGATGAAATAGAATCTATTTCTATCTCTAGAGCACCAAACACAACAGCAGCAGCAACACCACCAGCAGCAGCAGCAGCAGCAGCAGCAGCAGCAGCAGCAGCAGAACCTGTAGATACACTCCGAGCTGTCAATGCACTTCTTACGCAAATTGATTTATTTAATTCTTTTTATAATGGAATTATATTAACGACATCTAACCTTGCAGGTAATATATTTTATAAATTAAAAAAAATGTATATTCTTCTCTCTTTCTATTTCTTTCTTTCTTTCTTTTTCTCTCTTTCTTTCGTTTCTTTTTCGTTTTGTTTTCTCTTTCTGCTGCCTCTGCTGCTTCTGCTCTCACTTTTTCTTTTTCTTTTTTTTTGTCTGTTTCTCTCTGTCTTTTCCTCTCTTCTGTCTCTTTCTATCGCTGTC
>NW_013571345.1:633-2247 GCF_000499745.2 Eimeria mitis | reverse complement strand
TATATATATATATATATATATATGTATATATATATATATGTTCTTTTGTTTCTCTTTGTTTCTATCGTTGTCTCCCCTCTAACTTCATGCAAGGTAAAAAGCCAAACAAACCAAAAAAAGAAGCAAAAGAAAACAAACAAAAGCGAAAAGAATTTATTTATTTATTTATATATGTAAATATATAAACATATAAATAAATAAATATATAAATGTATATATGTTTTTATTTATTTTTTATTTATTTATTTATATATTTAGATTCATGTGATGCTGCTTTTCTGGATCGAGCTGATCTCCGTTTGTTTATTCCGCCGCCAAATGAAAATTGCAGATTTAAAATACTGATGGAGTGTTTGCATGAACTGGTAAAAAATATACACTTTCAGGTGTATGTACACCTCAGCATACACCCCAAATATATAAATAAATGTATAAATATATAAATAAATAAATATATTAATATATAAATATATAAATATATAAATATATAAATATGTATTTGTTTGTATATTTACAGATTCGAACCAAACTCGTTGCTCCGCCGCAAAATTATAAACTCTCTTCTCTACAATTGGTAAAAGAAAAAAATAATTTAATTTATTTATTTTATTTTTTCTTCTTATTTATTTTATTTTATTTTTTCTTTTTTGATTCTTTATTCTATTTCTTCTTTTTTACTTAATTATGTACTTTCTGCTGCTTTAATTAATTTTTTTATTATCTGTTGGTTTTATTTTTTTCGTTTTTTTTAAATTTGTTTATTTAATTTCTTTTTTTGTTTCACGTATTTAATTTCTTTTTCTTTTACTTAATTTATTTAATTTAATTTAATAAACTTTATTTATTTTATTTATTTATATATAATTATAAATTTATTTTTAGGGGTCTGAGGAGAGCAATGAAACTGCGTGAGTTTTTTTTTTTGATATAAAAAAAATAAAATAAAAAGTTAATATTATATAATAAATAAAAATAAAATTATTTTTGCGTTTATATTTTTTTAGAGAAAATAAAACATTAAAAAATATAATTAATTAATTAATTTGTTTACTATTATTTATTACATTAAATTAATTTATTTTTTTATTTTTTTTTGAGGGAAAATAAAACAATAAAACCCATAATTAATTAATTAATTTGTTTTTTATTATTTATTATATTAAATTAATTTATTATTTTATTTTTTTTAGGGAAAATAAAACATTAAAAAATATAATTAAGCTCTCTACTGGTGTCTCCGGCCGCAGTATACGCAAATTGCCTTTCTTAGCATATGGAGCTGTCTCTGGTTTGGTGAGATAAACAAATACAAAAAAATAAAAAGTTTTTTTACATATTTTTATTTTTATTTGTTTTATTTTATTTTATTTTATTTTTATTTATAATTCTTTTTATGTTAGAGGAATATATTTCCTTTTTTATATTATATTAATAATATAATTATGTTTGTGTTTATTTTTTTTTTGATTATTATTATATTATTGTTGTTTACTATTATCTCTCTATTTATTTATAATTCTCTCTATATTATATTAATACCTATGTCTGTTTATATTATATTAATATATGCTTCTGTTTATATTATATTCGTAAATGCTTCTGTTTATACATAAA
>NW_013571345.1:0-597 GCF_000499745.2 Eimeria mitis | reverse complement strand
ATATATATATATATATATATATATATATATATATATATATATATGTATATATATATATATATATATTAATTTATATATTTTTAAATATTATATTAATATAAATTTCTTCTTTAGGGTTACACTCCGTCTCTGTTGGAGTTTTTGGTTTCTTTGCAGCGATCGCTAGAAAGACAAAAAGAAAAAAAAATAAAAACATTTGATGATTGCATGCGGTAAGGAATTAAATAATATTTATTTCAGGTGTATATACACCTCATTGTTTACTTTTAGAGAAAAATAAAAAAAATATAAAATAAATTCATTGATGGTGATGGAAGAATATTATTATCTTCTTTGTCTGATGGGCTGCAGATGCAGCCATCAAAACTTTTTCTCTTTTTTTTTTTCTTTTTTCTTTTTTCTTTTTTTTTCTTTTTCCTCCTTTCTTATTTCTTTTTCTTCTCATTTTTTATAATTTTTTTAATACGATGCATGCAAAAACATTTGCATTTAATTGCATACCTTTTTTGGATGTGTGTAGTCCTTTTCCTCCCCGCTGTATGGACAACAGCTTAGCAACATATATATGTAATATATATATATATATATATATATATA
>NW_013571344.1:5812-6905 GCF_000499745.2 Eimeria mitis | reverse complement strand
TCGCCAGTGCGAACAACTGAAACCGATCTTCCGCTTCGGTGCTCAGCATTGGCCGGCAACAAATGGTAAAACGCATGGCCGAACTAGGGTTATATGCATGACAGATAGTAGGATGCATCTCATACGGGGAGGGATGTATACAGTTTGGGGGACATTGGCTTCTATGTAAGATGTCCTGTATAATGGCAGGCCTTGAGGTTGCTCCAGTTAATGCATGGCAGCCAAAACAATTGTCCGCAAGTGCAGTAACTTACTTGTTCGTGGCAAATGCCTTTGTATTAGAACCAACGTAGCAACAGTGTGAAGGCAACTTTGGCAGAGTTCTTGAATAGCCTATTTCTCCTTGGTACTAGACTTGGTCCTGCCTGCATGCAGCTGTGCAGTGTGCCGTAGTGCGCTGCCTGATCCGATACACACTTAGGTGCGCAGCCTGCACTGCGTTTTCCGTTCCTCATGATGCCAGCATCTGCCATTGACAAATAATCCCAGCGCCTTCTGGAGCTAGGCCAAGTCATCAAATGGGATTTTAGAACTGTCGGATGTGGGGTACTTCTCAGTGGGGTGTTGAGTTTGGTAAGAGTAGATATTGTGCATACAAAGAGGTCGGGCAGTTTTTGCCCGTGCTTTTACGTTCGTCTAAGAAAAAATTTTATGCTTTGCGAACGAACGTTTCAGCTGTGCTCCCTGTTGGGATTCAGATTAACAACGTACTCTGTGGATGCCAACTGGGGCCGGCCGCAGAGCTTCATCACCTCGGGGGGAATTTGCTTGCTTTCGCCTTCTAACTCTTCCAGCAATCAGTCATCCTTCCTTCGACAGTTTGTGCGCATCCTCTGGCCACGGAAGGCGAATGCGTGGCACGAGCAAAGGTGGGACCAAGTGATAGCCAGAGATATTTTTCGCATATGCAGTCTTAAAAGTGTTTGCACTGCCGTAATTAGCTGATTCCACTGCCGATTGCTTCGATTTCGGCAAACACCTCGTGCTGAACGCAGGAACATGTAGCTGTGTAAGGCCATGGCTTCTGATTTTTTGTCTGATCCTGGCATATGCTAAGTATATATCCCGACGCCTGATTCATACCGGTACTGCA
>NW_013571344.1:4578-5712 GCF_000499745.2 Eimeria mitis | reverse complement strand
TATTTTTCGCATATGCAGTCTTAAAAGTGTTTGCACTGCCGTAATTAGCTGATTCCACTGCCGATTGCTTTGATTTCGGCAAACACCTCGTGCTGAACGCAGGAACATGTAGCTGTGTAATGCCATGGCTTCTGATTTTTTGTCTGATCCTGGCATATGCTAAGTATATATCCCGACGCCATATTCATACCGGTACTGCGGATTAACTGCTGGGGTTGGCTCGACGAGATCTTTTACCTGCTCAACAGTAATTGTCTTCTTCTTAGTGAACTCACGCACAATACTAGTTCCTCTTGGAAAGTGTATGTTTTTTGTGGCATACGACGGGACAGACGGTAGATTTTCAAGCGACCCTGGGTTTGACAGACCTTGCCTGCAAGCGTCACAAGGGGACTGGATAGATAGATAGCCACTCGAAATTCGGCACTGCCCAATGGATAGAGCTGACTACTATTATTCTGAATATTAGAGATAAGAGTTTCTTTCGAGCATAGCATGTGGCCAGTCTCAGCTACAAGCCACCTCGTGCCTCACCGACCCACAGGCCAGTGACTGCTCTGTCTCACCAAACAGGCTGTGCGCTAGTATTTGTGGCATGTTAAACATAATGGCGCTTTAGCGCAGCCTGCCTGCACATGAAGATAGTCCTTCCCTTGAGCATAACATGTCTTCCATCTCAGCCACAAGCCACCTCGTGCCTCACCGACGAACAGGCCAGTTACTGCTTTGTCTCCCCAAACAGGTTGTGCGCTAGTATTTGTGACATGTTATGCATACTGGATCTTTTACGCAGCCTACCTGCACATGAAGATATTGCTTCGTTTGAGCATAGCATGTGTTCCATCTCAGCTGCCCCCCACCTCGTCCCTCACCGACTCACAGGCCATAGACTGCTTTGTCTCAACAAACAGTTTGTGCGCTAGTATTTGTGACATGTTAAGCATAGTGGCTCTTTTACGCAGCCTGCATGTCCATGAAGATAGTTCTTCTTTTGAGCACAACATGTGATATCTCTCAGCTGCACGCCACCTCGCGTTTCATTGACCCATACGCCAATGTGCCATGTTGATCATAACTGCCCCTTTACGCAGCCTGCCAGTCCATGTGGTCCTCTAATGAAGTTCTTGGACCCAG
>NW_013571344.1:0-4478 GCF_000499745.2 Eimeria mitis | reverse complement strand
CATGTCTTCCATCTCAGCCACAAGCCACCTCGTGCCTCACCGACGAACAGGCCAGTTACTGCTTTGTCTCGCCAAACAGGTTGTGCGCTAGTATTTGTGACATGTTATGCATACTGGATCTTTACGCAGCCTACCTGCACATGAAGATATTGCTCCGTTTGAGCATAGCATGTGTTCCATCTCAGCTGCCCCCCACATCGTCCCTCACCGACTCACAGGCCATAGACTGCGTTGTCTCAACAAACAGTTTGTGCGCTAGTATTTGTGACATGTTAAGCATAGTGGCTCTTTTACGCAGCCTGCATGTCCATGAAGATAGTTCTTCTTTTGAACACAACATGTGATATCTCTCAGCTACACGCCACCTCGCGTTTCATTGACCCATACGCCAATGGCTGCTTTGTCTCACCAAGCAAACTGTGCGCTAGTATTTGTGCCATGTTAATCATAATTGCCCCTTTACGCAGCCTGCCAGTCCATGTGGTCCTCTAATGAAGTTCTTGGACCCACACGGGATGCTTGGCTGGTGCCGCGTGGCTGAGGATTAATTTTTTTTTCGGGTTGCATGCAGTGCGTTTAAAGCAACATGGATTTGTCTGGGTTACATACATTAGATTGGATAATTTTTCCATACCGCAGTTATGATGCAATGCAAGTGCGCACCTAGAAAACGTTGCACACACCTGGCAAGCGTGGATGCATTTGCTTTTGCCTCTTTAGGCGAAAAAAGTTGATGCAACGGTTCCATGACTACGTTTCCTCTTTCCCCCCCCCTCCCGAGGCGCTGTTTGCTGGTGATACTTCGTCTATTGTCCCAGACCAAGTTGTGCAAACCAGAGGCTCCCTGATGCACCTGCCGGTACTCGGCAGTTTACCTCAGTAGAGATCCTCCTGCCTTCAGCGGTGCGCCCAGGGAGTGCGTGCGGGATTTAACTAAAAGACCGTTGCCCACGGGTTCACTCTCCGTCTAAACTGAGCAGCTTGAAAGTGCGTCTAGAAGAGCAGCGCAGTGCGCTGCATGTATATTCCAGTGGTTCTTAAACATAACATGTGAACCTGCATGAACCTCTGTTTGCCTTTTGTTTTCCAGAGCAGGCTAGAGGCATGTAGTGACAGCGCGCCTCGTGAACGCTGATCCATTTTGCCAACTACGTAATTTTCTGGGTACCACTTCAGTGTCCATGGGGGCATTGCGCCGTACTCTACCATTCTAGGGACCAGCTGATAACCGGCTTCTTTGCTTTTCACGTTTGAGGTGCAGGAGCAGGAGCTGGCCAACACGCCTAGCGCGAAAGCACGAACGCATGTCTCCGAGGTCCCGCATACCTTCAACAAGCATGGAAGTGTCTTAGTGTGTTTTATGGATGCAAATGAGGGAGATGAATGCATTGGCAAAATGGCACCATGGTTGAAAGGGAGCCCACTGCATCACGGGCAGAGATCTAGACGTGTCCTATGGTGTAGATGTGTTGTAGAGTGCTGCGGTTATGACTTTCAATGCTTGGCGCTGTGATGTCGTTTTAGTGTAGGTCACCGCTTTGTTTGCGGATGGAGTGGCATACTTCAGCAGTCCCTGCTCCTTGGCACCTTACTAGTGCGGCGCAGTTGGAATTCTGCTGCCGCTGTTGCTGGCGGTGTTTAAACAAGTAGCTTGCTTGTATTGTGATAGGCTAGTCATCTGCCGCCAATCTCCTTTATAGGCACATGTTCTACTCACAAGGTGTTTGTCATTCGTTTCCACGAGACAGACTGTGGGTTTTTATTTGCGGCACTTTATCTCTGGCGAGGGTTCTATAGGCCTGGCCAGGCCACTTGCTGTTATAAAGAGTTCGTGGAATTTGATGATACACTCTTCTTATGGTTATACCTGGTGCCTGCTTTGTGTTGTAGTTAATGGCTGCTTGACGCAGAGTATCTCGTCAACTAACCTTAATGCAGGCTTGGAGCCATACAAGCTTTCGCCTCCAGGTGGCAAAACGTGGACGTTCCGTATTTGCCTGGCATACGGGCTATAAAAGGAGGGATAGTATGTGGCGAAGCTGTTCCATGGTTGAAAGGGGACGCAGTGCAGCGCCCATAGTTCTGTTGCATTGCAATCACGAAATTCTTTTTTTTGAAAGGAAGTTCAGCAACTGATGTCTTTGCCCGCACATCGACGAATGACGCAGCTGAATGCGACTAAGATAGTTGCTTCGTTGTTGACAACAGTTCCTGTGCTGTGGATATGTTGTAAGGTGTTGCGGTTATTAGTTTTAGTACGGGGTGCTGTGATGACATTTGAGTGAATGACGCCGACTGCTGGATAACGTGTCACTTTGTTTGCCGGATCGAGTGGAATACTTCAGCGGCTCCTGTTGCGCCTTACTAGTGTGGCTGGGGTTGGCGGACTTCTGCAGCCACTGGCACTGTCACGATTCGAATGGACATGTTGCCTGCATTCTAATCGACTAAGCATCTGCTGCCAATGTACCTTTCAAGCAGATCATGCTCTCTGCATGTGGTGCGCTTGCTTAGGGCTTTGTACACGAGTGCGCACAGTTTGAACACCAGATTATATTTCGCCCTTTCTCCCCATTGTTAAGCTCGGCTTTCGCATATCGTGCACATCTTAGTTTTTTGTATCTCCGGTAAGGTTGTACGTGTATGCATGTGGCACTCTATGTCTGGTGCCGCATTCTTTAGTTACTCTGCAATGAAGCCCTCTTGCGCTGGCTGGGGTCTTTTCACGGTGTGCCCAAAGGCTAGTGGCCATTCACTTCCGTTGTCAGCTTGTGAGCTTTGTGCGGTAAAGCTGTAGGCACTATACAGACGCCTTACCCGTCCCAGAAGTACTACGATGCCCGTACGTCATGTATGTTAAAGTGCCACAGGGCTTCGCCGAGGCCCGATCCGTTTCATATAAAGTCTAGGGTTATTGAGGTAGGCGGTTGTTGCACATGCTAGTGGCAGGACTGGTACGCAGGCGCGTGTTTATCCTGAACGAGCAACCCACATCGAAATGGAATTGTTGCATATAGCGCGGGTCGTTGTCCAACGTTGTGCCGCCACATATCATTTAGGCGCTTCGCGCCAAAAGGCAGCATAATCTGTATATTATATATAATCCAATTTAGGGATTCTCCCATCCCACGTGTTCGAACCTATTGCTCATGCATAACCGGGCAGCGACGCCGTTGCCTCCACCAGCTTGTGAGGTTGTAGTGTCAGCACACTGTGCTGGATGAAGCAGCGGATGCCGTGCTCGATCAGCTGGGACGCTAGGATCTAGTGAATCGCGACCGGAACATGTGTAGGGCCTGTGTGAAAAGTAGAATATTGGAAAGGGCATCAAATGGGATTTTTCTGCTCAAGTGATGACGCCTGCCCCGACTCATCTCCGATCTAATGCCGAAAAGCCTACTGTGTTTTCAACGGTTTCTGGGCTCTTTGGCAGATGCGGTGGCTGCATATTGGCCCGTGTTGATCGTGTTGAACTTGGTGGACGACGAAAAGTTGGAGACCACCTGCAGCAGTGCCACTGCAGACATCGGTTTCCGCAATTACTGCGATATTCTTTTACTACTTGGCTCTACATATTTGATTCGCCGCTGAAACAACACTACAGAGATAGATCTATATGTATGTAGATGATTTTGACCCCACACGAGGTTGCTCTATGGAACAAATTCTTTCGAGGCATACTTGCTAGATGGCGTTCAGTTGGCGCAGCGCAGGCAGCCAGCGCGCTCACCATTTTCACGAAGGTTCGCGTGTGCTGTAGACAACTCGGACCACTCGCCTTAGTTGTAACTTTCTATCCGTGCTCCTGTTGCTCGACTGGCTGGTACTGCCTGCCTACAGCAATTCGACCTTGTTACACTTATGGATAAGGCGTTCATTTTCTGCTGAAGTGTTATCTTCCCACCATCCATACGGCATTTACGATTAGGTTGAAGCTCTGTCTTTTGGACTGTGGGAACATGAATATTGTCGGGTACCGCTGATAGATGAACGAGCTATTATTCGCTCATCAGTACACCACTTCAGATTATCTTTGGTAATATACGCCGTAAAAGCGAACGTCAGGCTTTTGTAGACGCCATGCCCGTTTCTATTTCGGGTGCAGTGGACTAGTTAAGAAGATGCTGCTGCACGTCTAGTTGACGTAGCGGTTCGCTGCACAAGTACTGGCGGGAAGTGGTAGTGGACTCACTTTGTGCAGGCTGGTTTCGAACAGCAAACCTACCCATCAAGTGGAGTTTTTTTGCACGTTGCAACACAGACATTGGTCTAAAACTGTGCCGCCACAGATCATTTAGGAAGCTTGAGATCGCCATCGCGCCAAAAGGCAGCATAATCTGTAAAGTATAATAGGTGCCAAGGCCTCGGCCCATCCCCCGCGTACGAATGTATTGCGCATGTGTAGCCGAGCCGCGACGCCGTTACCTCCACAAGCTTGTGAGGTTGCAGAGTCAGCACACTGTGCTGGGTCAAGCGGC
>NW_013571343.1:8738-23190 GCF_000499745.2 Eimeria mitis | reverse complement strand
CAAAGTTACTGACACATGCTTCCTCCCATACGACTGAGCCGGCATGCGGCAAATGGCTCTGTCAAATTGCTTCCTTCCGCTGCAACTGGAAGTCCTATTCTTCTCGAAGTCGCAGCGGTGCGCCCTGTCTCGCAACGCTCATACAAATGTACAGCTATTGCGCCGGTCCCCTGTCGACCTCCATCCCGTATCAGGTTGGCGGTCCTGCCGGAATCTCCTGAAATACCGGTGCGGAGGCATCGGGTCTTGTTGACTGAGCTGGTGTGTCAGTACGATCCCACGGGCGTCGTAGACAGCCGTAGGCAAGTTTCAAAAGGCGGACGACGACGCCACGAATAGTAAACGCAAAAAACCCGGTGAAGAGGACCAACAGAAGTGACGAGAACGGAGTAAAATCGCCAGGAAAGGCAAGGCGGTGGTACCAGCAAATGCAAAGGATGACAAAAACAGTCACGCCGAGCACAATAACAGACCAGTCGCCAGTATCTGTATTCCCTCCACCTGCGGAAGCAAGGCAGAGTAAGAATATCATACACCCTGTGTATGCATCCCACAAGAGCAATCACAAGCAGCGCTTCATTCACTCATTCTGCGTGCGTAGAAGTCACCAAACAATGGCTACAAATGGGACAGCGCAGCAACGACCAGTATATTCCAGTAGACGCGGAAGAAAAAATCGAAGCAAACAGGAAATGGAAATATTGGAAATATTAAAAATGATNATTCCAGTAGACGCGGAAGAAAAAATCGAAGCAAACAGGAAATGGAAATATTGGAAATATTAAAAATGATGAATTCCATATGTTACACGATAAGTATGTACAATATTATCAGCGCATTTACATGCACCTGAAAATATTTACTACCTGTAGGATTAATTTAAGGAAATACTTTCGAATATACACTTCTAGTAAACGATCCAATACGTAAAGCTCCATTTTCTGTATCTCTTACAAATGCGACCATAGAATATAATCAATTCCAGGATGAACGAAAATCATTTACATATAAACGATTATAATTTAAAATCTTCGTACGGCAGATGACGGGGCGAAGCCACACATGGCCCTTAACCCACCGGCGTTGTTGCAGCCACCCGGCCCATTTCCTCTGACATTTGGTGGACGATTTGAAAGAACTGCGTGGAGAGTAACTCCTGGTGCACTGTCAGCGTCGGCCGAAGATGATGTTGCACAGGAGCCCGCTGCAGCTGCTCGCGCAGGCACACGAAGGTGAGAAGCGAGAGTGTCGTTGTCTGCCAGCTCGCGACCCAAGAAGATCACGCGCACACTGAGGCCTGAAGCATCATCACGAATTCCGCACGAAATGCCCAGAATCCACAAAAAGTGCCCCGCTATAAGCTAAGCAGGGAAAAACAAAAAGATCAGGGTGAGCTGCTGCGCTTCCTTTCTATGACAGTGCGAGTACCTCTGGCGATTTCTTGTGAAAAAACGCTGTTTTTCACCTCCAGGATGGTCGAGTTCGCATCCAACAGGGATTCTGAAGAGTCATTCGCTGGACAACGGGACAAGTCAAGTCAGCCCTCCCAACGCACCGTAAACCGAGGCATTTCTGTCGCTTTTGGGTATCCCAGCTCACTCAATGCTCCGTGTAATTGTGTGGAAGTGTACTGATTTTGCGGGAGCAAGCATGGGGAGTGTTGCCTTACCGGTGAATGTCACCGGCTCTCCCGCGCAGTTCACTACCCACTTGACGCGCACTTTCTCCCCCGCCATTGCTTAGAAACCCGAAGGCTTCGCTACACGCTCTTGTCCTCTCTTCAGCCCTTCTCTGGGCGGCTGTCCTTCAAGATCGAGCTGGCGAGCTGCCTCAACCGATACATACCCCGGTGGCCCGGCCGCCGACAATCAAATCAAGGGGCAGTCTCTGGGGGGCGTGAGATAAGTGGTAACTTCCTACATACCACGGTGGTGCTTCTCATACCGCGTACTGCAATGTAGCGATGTGGTGCCAGAGCTGACAGATGCAGACGATGGAGGTGTCCAATCTCCAACCGAAACTGAGGCGAGGGCTGCTGCCTGGCTAGGCCGTAGTGGACTGCAATGCCGTCAGACAAGCAGACAGGATGTTGTCCTGGTCAATCAGCAGGCGCAAATATTCCGATGTGGAGCAGGAAGTGAGTGAAGGCGTGTAAAACGAAAGACTGCCTGATAGCTGAGGTAGTTGTGACGAGCGCTACGGCCGGGAGCAAATCTGAACACAGCGGCTCCCCACGGCTGTCATTTCTCTTGCTTCTCTTGCTGCTACTTTAGGTAATACTACACAAATAAGTTAATGGGTCATCTGTAAGTCAGTTTGTCCAGATGTCAGCCCCGCAAGTGCCACATGCAGCGCGCGGCCCGTGCACCGCTGGGTAGCCCGTTTTTGAGTCGAAGACAGTACTCAACAAACAGTTTAAAAATAGACTTAATCGATAATGTGAGGGAAAACAACAATGAACTTGCCTATAACAGCTCCTTTTCTGCCCTCCTCTTGATGTGGCAGTTCCATTCCTGTAGCCGCACGCAATGCCGTGTTAGCGAATCGGTGGATACCTGCAGGAAACCTTTCGAAGGATCCCCTGACAACTTCAGCGATAAACGCCGCCCCCTCCCGTATATGGTCTGACCCAGTCAAGCATGCTAGTTATAGTGGCTACGGCTTACTGCAAGGCGGTGCCTAGANAGCGCAAAGGGGAACCTGATAAACTCTCTGCAACGCAACGCTTCTCCTCCTCACAGTTGGCTGGAAGTGCAGCCGTACTGCATGCGGCGTTGTGGGATTTGGACAGCTTCTAGTTTTGCAGAACACTGCTACATTGGGGTAGCTTGAGTAAAGCCATGACCCAATGTTTAGCGTTAGTTGAGTGAGCAAACTGTGCCCCATTCGAGGCACGGAACGGGAACGGGCTACTGACCGGGGCGCATTTTGTGCTCACTTTTACGCAGCGCCAAAAGCATCCTTCGGAAGAGAAAGGTGGCCATCGGCACCTCATGGATCCATTCGAATGCATGATATGACTACGGGTCATGCATTTTTGTTATGCTGCTCCGTTGAAATGCCGGTTTGTGCACGCCGGCGTACTACTCGGGACACGCTCTCTTGCAGGCTCAGGAACGGCCAGTTGAAGGTAGTGACAATTTTCTTGCGTTAAACTCCTGAAGACAGGTGATTAACGTCGGAGGTACAGACTTTTGCGTGTGCACCCGGTGAAGGGTGTAGGAGGACTTATGGAGGCAAGTCTCCTATGGCGGCAACGGGCCGCTAGAGGAGAAGATGCGGGTATTACGCTGTGGAGTGTCGCATGCAGCCCTGACGGCTCTCGCATTGCTGTAGGGGTAGGTTTTTGTGTGATTCTTGTCGACGCTGAGTCGGGAGATACGCTTCAGACGCTTTCTGGCCATAAGGGCAACGTGAACGCAATCGCATACGCTTCAAGTGGGAAGCAGTTTGCTTCAGGTTCGGACAGACAGCTTCTGAATGGCCTGCCTGTAGCTCACGGCAATAAGTCCCTTCTGAAGCCAAACATATATGGTCGGGTCGCTTGGAGAGCGCCTTCCCCGTGCCGTCAACCATCACATAGCTGCCTGACAATATTCGATTTGCTGTGTATTGTTCCCTCCCGTTGCTCGTGATGCATTCTTAGGAGGAGCTGACAAGCAAATCATTCTCTGGGCATCAACGGGGGAGATCTTAAGGCACTTCGCGCACTCAGGAAGCGTGCAGGCCCTTGCATTCAACCCTCGTACGCTGGTGCTCGCCAGTGGCACTACAGAAGAACTTTGCTTGTGGTATGACGATGGCTCTAGCGGACTAGGTGAAGAGGAGAGTAGTCGGCTGGGGAGCAGGTCAAGCTTCTTTAGCTCTAAGTCTTTGGGGACGACACAGATCACTCGTAGCAACAGCAGGACTCCGGGCAGCGCTTCAAGTATTCTCGGCAACGCGATTGCCGTGGGGTTGGCCTTGGCCAGCGGCAACAGTGACATCAAATCCAGCCAAAGCTCCTCAGGCCTTCAGCGGTGTGACCGAATCAAAATAAGTTCCCGTATTTGCGTTCTGTCATGGGATGACGAAGGCCGACGGCTTGCTGCAGGTAAGGAATGTGTCGAGTGATATGTTCAGTCGCCTACGGATGCAGCCATATCTCTACTTAAAAGATAGCCCCCATTATTGGCTTGTAGCCATTAATGTTTTCGCCGTATATCCTCGAGTTCCAAAAAGTGATGCTTGACATCAGCCATTACCACTGCGTGACAGGTCAGTATAACGGGTTACTGGTGGTGCATGATAGCGAAGGTTCGAAGATATGGAGTCACCAGCTGGATGCTCCAGTCTGGGCGTTGGCTTGGCGACCAAGCAATTCTGGGAACGCAGCCGATCAGGGAAGTGTTCTGGTGGCGTGCACGTTTGAACCGAGAGTTTGGCTGTTCGATGCTGATGCAAAAGCCGCACTAAGGTCCACGCAGCTTACGTATGACCCGCTGTACGTTGAATTTGCCCCAAAAGGTGCGTTTACCCTGAGAGCTTGGTAAGCCTGGTAGAAACGTATCTGGCCTCACGTTTTCGTGGTTATGTCGTCTAGGCTGCCTTGTAAATTTGGTACATTGAAATATTCAGTCTGCCAATGCAACATTTAAATTCTCCCCGCTCTTCTGAATAAAGGCTTGGTCCACCTCGTGCCTGTGGCAGAGCAAGTAGTTCATGGCAAACACGGGGCTGATGTTTTACATTTGTAACAGCTAGGGAGAGCTGTATGTTAAATCTGAAATCACATATCTGCGGAATAAAGCTCTATCGTGATAACAACATTCAGCCCGCGCGTATGCCTAATGCAGGCGAGTACTTCATTTTGGTAGGCGTGGACGGCGGCATCTCTTTGTGGAGCTATAAGGGCATATGCCTGCAGCCGCTGGACTTTTCTGCTGAAAAGCCAGAGGTGACAGCCTGTTGCTTTCTTCCATCCGGACAGCGGATTGCCCTTACCACGCGGGAGGGAGACCTAGGGATTGCACAGCTGAGGCTACCTGTAGTTCACGGTCTTTATCGTGAAGTGTATGCTCGTCGGACAGCCCTCTGCGAGGTTACCGTTCGCAATTTACTCACAGACATGACGACAACCATTCAGTAGGGAGAAATACCACGTTATTCTTACTTGGAAGGCTGGCGCGTTGCATAAAGGAGCGCCAGGCACGCCAATAGCCACCATTGTGGTGCTTCACGCTCGCACAGAGTAAAACACCGTTGAAACCCTAGCTGACATAACAAGCGAACACAAATCGTTTAGCTTAGCGGTGAATATGGCGGGTTAGGCCTGCTCCACAGGGGGCCAGTAGATGATACTCCACATAAACATGATAGCAAATGAAGCATTTTGGTTAGTCTCGAGTTGTCTTCAGGTTTGATGAGCTCGTTTACAAGATAGCAGTGTACAAATTCCTGCTGGCTGTCCAGCTGAAGGAATGCGTCATAATAGCAGAGGTTTGCTCGGGAGATTCCGGCCCTCTGGAGTACCGTGAAGTCCGCCGCCTCATGGGATCATTTGAGTGTTCGCTGATGCTGTTGACGGCCAACTCTGTCGTTCTGTGTAAAGGCAACACTCTGAGGCTCCAAGAAATCGAAGGTAGGCTACAACACGGATGCAAGGCAGGCAGACGCTTTAGTAGTTTATACTAGGGAAAGTTCATGCACTGCAAGCATTTTGGCTTACTGCTGCCATTCGAGCGTCGAGCACAGCAAGCGTTGAGGGTAATTAATTATATTCATATGTGGTAGTCCCTAGTTTGCTGCGTGCTTCAAGCTATTTACGAGACCAACCTCATGCGTGTGTGATCTCATTTCCTTAAGGGAGTGTAAAAAGGCAGTGGACGCTAAGGGCTTCCGTTCGGTACATAAGAGTGCTTGGAGGCCCACCTGGTGCAGAGACGCTGTTGGTTGGTCTTAAGAATGGAGAGGCGCTCTACGTTTACGTACACCAGGAACTTCCACTGCCTCTTTTGCACCATCGTGTTGGGATAGTCTGCATGGACGTGTCAGCCGAACGCAACCGGCTTGCAATCATAGACGAAGAAAAGGAACTCTGCATTTACGACATGCCCAGTAAAAACCGGTCATACTCTCAGAAAGACTGTACTTCTGTTGCGTGGCATGAGTCGATGGACGACTTATTGTCGTTTACCGGTAGCAGAAGTCTTTTTATAAAGGCAGGTAAGCAGGAGAAGCCAATGTCGGTGGATACTTGACTGCAGCAATGCGGTGATGCCAGTTGGTTAGCTGCCGAGTTAGAGAGCCGAAACCGCTTCGTTCCTGTGCTGAACTGCTATACAATTTGTATGTAGGTTCCTTGGCTCCTCAGCAACAGTTTTGTCAAGGCATCGTTGTTGGCTTCTTGGGGTCGTACGCATTTTGTCTCTATTGTCGTGAGATGCTGAGGATAAAAGTTAATCATACAGTCTTCATAAGGCAGCTTTTTGAAAAAGGGGATCTTGGAAAAGCATATACGCTTGCGTGTCTGGGGGCAACTCGCGACGACTGGAAACAGCTGGCACTCGAATGCTTGTGCAGAGGCGACCTTCACCTTTCGCGCAAATCGTTCCAACATCAAAAGGACTTCAGGGCTATATCTATGTTGAATCATATGCAGTTAGAGCTTAAACTGTTAGACTTGAGCCCAACACGGCGTCAGCATGTTTGCAAAGCCTATGCTTACGCCTATGTCCAGAATTTCACAGGTGCAGCGGAGGAGTGGGCCGCTGCAGGCCTGCCTCAACGGGCTTCTGAGATGTTTGCTGACTTGCGTCGGTACGCATGCAATACGAAGTCGCGCTTAATGTAGCGCAGGGCACGTCTTCCCAAACCTGTTGACCTGTGGTTGACATCCTCACGCTGAATGTGTTACCCTGAACTTTAGGTGGACGGAAGCAGCGCGCTGGGCTAAAGTCGCTGAACAGACCCAGAAATGCTCTGAAGCAACCACGGACGAAACCGCAAAGCCGTCTTCGAAGGAAGGAGATAAGCCGGAGGAAATCGCAAAGGGGACTCCTCAGCAGCCCATCGGCTCCCCAATGCAGGTGCAATGCATATTTACGTTTCGAGGCTGTTGATCGCTGAGCGGTCTTTGCTTCACATCAGTACGTCCCTTTATCCAACGGCCACGACCACTGCGCACACTCGTAGCATCTGGTAAATGTGCTTCCGGGTGTTCGTAGAGAAAAAAGAAGATGCCAGACATGGAACAAGAATGCAGAGAAGCTGCAGCCCTGTACGCCGCTGCGGGGCAACTACACCGAGCCTGCCAAGTTCACGCGAAGATCGGGGACACCCACAGCATGGTCGAAATCATGAGAAAATGCAGAACTACCGAAGTAGCACCGCCAGGCCAGGAGCAAGAACGTCTTCAAATGCATCAGGAAGGCGAGAAGGAATCACTTGGAGATCGTGAAGCTTCGGCAGCTTTACGTTGCGCTGCGCATGCTTTTGAAAAGTGCGGTAATATCAACTTTGCCAAGGAGGCTTTGCTGATCCTTGGAGACAAAGTAGGATTTTTAAAGCTTCTCATCCGGGCTGGCCGGTGGGAAGAGGCCCTTTCTCGAGCAGAACAGGTGGGTGCAAATCATTCAACCGGTGATACACAATATTTGGGCACGCGCCAGTGCCCACAGGACCCCATGATCGACCTATGTATGGACTGCCTGAACCACGGACTGCGAGATCATGGGATTGCATTGCACTGCAAGCTCCTAATGCGCCGAGCTATTCCGCTACTACTTGCTCTGTTTATGTGATTATCCACACGATATGCTGCAGGACCCAGAAATCCTGCATCATGTGCTTGTACCATGGGGTCACGAGCTTTTTCGTCGCGATCAGCCCGAGTTAGCTATCGGTGCTTTTCGGCGGGCAGGAAGGGAAGATCTAGCTTTAAAGATAGAGTTCGCCTTGCTCGAAGGCGCAGTATCGCAGAAGTTCTACGCCCAGGCGGCGGGGCGGTGTTGGGCCATTGCCAGGGCTTTTGCTAATTTGGCAACATTCAATGAAGAGGAGCAAAGCCATTCAGCATGTGTGAAGGCTTGTGATGAGGCAGTTACGGCCCACCAGTCACTCAGTAAAAATGTCATCAGGACATTCCCGGTCTGCGTTTGTCAATTCCTCGTTTGCTACTTCCGGCGTCTCTCTGAGATCTACTGGGTGTACTTCGTCCTGGTTCGCCAGGCATCATCTGTGCCACCGAGGGCTGCAATGCCACCCCACGCAGTCCTGAGGGCATGCACATTTCTGTGGACGCATGCGCTTGCGCCCCTTGGGCAGGCTGTTTATCCCAAGCTTGCTGCGGCAATGGATGGCAGCGAACCTGCCCCCCTCGCTGGAATCTTGCAACCACAGTTGCAAATCAAACGCCAAGAATCCAGTTTGGGGACTCTGCCGACTTGGCGGTTGCCGCCATGGTGGAATGACGCTCAGGATGCGCTTGAAGCTGTTGATGTGCAGACGCATCTGCGCCTCTGTGGAATCCGCGTCAATCGGCGAGTCAAAGGCATCCGGTCCTTTCTCGTATTGCGCCTGATGACAGATGCGGCACTCCAACTACGTGACTTTCAGGTTTGCGGATAAAAGCATTAGTTTCGACCTCCGCTTCAAGGACCATTTCATCCTCCGCTAATTCTCAGCAGCACAGCGCTACCCTCACGCGGCTCTCTTTTCGAAACGCTTACAACAGCAATGCAACATTGCCAAGGGGGTTTGAACGTTACCACATGTGAATCAACTTGTATTATGGTGTCGTTGCGCTTGATTCGTTGCTTGCAGACAGCAGTAGCAGCCTGCAAAGAGCTTCGAAAACTTGCACTGACGGGTGCTGAACACGAGGAAAGAGCGGAACTGGAATTGCAGGTGATGGCAGCCCAAGTGTCTGCGGTGCACGACGGCAGTCTTCGTGATGCTTCTGCAGCCTTGACAAGGGCCCCCTGTGGTCTATGTGGAGCTGTTGTGCCGCTGCTGACCGCTGAAGCTGTGCCACTAGGTGCCGACTTGAGCTGCGGAAAATGCGGCAGTCCAATTACAATGGAATTCGGTACATTCGCACCAATTACAGCAGTCGAGTTCTCCATGTGTAAAGCCTCAGAGGAACAGTTTGCGGATATTTCGTCGTTACCTACTAAAGATATAGTTTCAGATGAGCTTTTCCTGGCGGCCGTTCGGGGGAACCTGTTGCATCTACGTGCAGCGGCATCCTACGACAAAAAGCGTTCTTTTGGCCCTCTAGAGTTCCAGCCACCTTCGGTAACTCCGGATGTCTTGCTCAACCAACCGCCCGAAAAAGTTTTGAGGCGCACGAACAATTACCTTGAGGGTGCGGCTGGCTCCCGCACCCTCAGGCTACTTCGACTGCCTCAAACAGCGGCTGAACAAGCACTGTCTAGTGCTTGCATAGCGGAGAGGGCTACTACGCGATATCCTGAAACACTGATGACGTGTGGCACATGTTCCCACTTGTTTATTCACCCACCAGCGCACAGGCCACTCTTGAGGGGTGACATGTGCACCTTGTGTTCTACCAAAGGCTCTCTCACTCCGATAATCCAGTGCCACGCACTTACATTTGGACAACAGTGAAGGCGAACCCCTTCTAGTTCCGTTGGGTCCACGGAGACCCGATCACGCCCGCTGAGGCGTCTCAATCTGCATCATCTTGAGCGTGCACTGAAGGAACACCAAACTAACTCCTTGTTGCACCCCAGTGCTCTTCATTTGTCCCCGAGGTAATACTCTGCCTGTCGTAAAATAAGATACAAAGCTAGGAAGTAAGGAATGCAAGGAGTCTTGCGGAAGCGACATACTGCATCACAATGTTACTAAACTTCGGTGACTTCTAACGGCTGCAGGTGGGCCTATTCCTTTCTGCACAGAGGAGCAGACTATAGGAGAAAAAGCGGGTAAAACTGGGCAGATATAAGTGGAAACTCATCTCCCAGCTACTGTACAACCAAGCGACGTAGCTAAGGTTAACCGGTGCCAAACGTGTCCGCAAAGTGCGCCAGACAACCCAGAGTTACGAAATTTTAGAGACTGGTTGTGCGTGCATGCTCTGCGTGTTTTCAAACAGTCTCGTGGATCTGCCTTCACACTTGGGAGAGCGGCGTTTGCCTGTGCAGAAAAGCTTTAGTTACAATAAGCAGTTCGTCGTGCAGGATTAACAATGGACCCGCACTAAAACTGCAGAGTGAGCACCTTGTCCTGCGCCGGCACATCTCCCTTGCTGTTGCAGCTGAGTAGATTGGAATGAGATGCGTGTAGAACATGACCAAAAATCAAGCGCATGCAGTACCAGTCATTGATGGTACGACTCAACAGGGGGAAAAAAATCATTTGGCTCAAAATACTCATGATGTTCCGATCCAGCAATATCAGATGCAACCACATACGACGAACTCCATTGAACAACGGATGCATTTTCGCAAGTAGCGCAAATGCCGAAGCCAGAAGGGCACGTCGATTGTGTCAACCAAAATTGGCGTGCGAACTGCAGCAAGTTAACGCCACATCCGCGCTTTAGGGTCATACCGGATTCGTTAGCTGAAGTACTGAAGCAGACTCGCGTTTCACCTGCAACTAAACTTGGAATATTGATGTCGCGTTACTGGTACAAATTTACACACTCTGCTCACGGCGTACTCGATTCGCCTGCGTCTGAGGGACTGCGCTGCCAAGCTAACTGGGACGTTTGCGCCAAGTCATTGGAACTGCATCAAACGGTGAAGCTTGCCGGGATGGTGTGCTCCAGTGAGTGCCTTTTCCAGGAACAATGAGCAATATGAGACCCACTCGCCCTGCTATGCTTGCAAATGCACCTGCAGTTCATGCGATATATGCCTTGGCGGTAACGGTGCTAACATCTCAAACAGTTCGCAGCTGTACGTGGTGAAAGCACTGATGGCTCACGGAGACGCAGAAAAGGGTGTGCCGAAGCATCCTATGCAGAGCCATCGTATACCATTCGTAGACTTGTCTATGCGGGAGAAATGAAGTCGACGGTTGGAAGCTACGGCTATGGGATGTGTAACCACTGTTCGAGAGGGTGTAAACTGTGATGCGCCTTGAGCATAATATATCTATTTAGCATCTAGGAAAAAAAAGAACTCGCAAGGTGGTCCTAAAAGCCGTGCATTGCATTGCATTGTCACAGTCGAAGCCTGCGGCCCCCAAAAGTTATCGGTTATCTAGGGCCCCTTCCCCTTCCCCCGGCCCTGCCTCTCCCCCTCCCGCCGCCGCGGCCCCCGCGGCTCGGAGAGCTCCCTCCTCGAGGACGCCCTCGGAATTGTTGCATTGATGGTGGCCCGCCTGGGTATTCCTCAGCACTTCTGATCCCATACGGTGCTCCCACGTTCATCTGAGTGCCGGTGTACGGAGGTGGCGGAGGAGCAGCAGTTTCATTCAAATCGCTACTATTCACGTACGGTTCACTTGCGCATAGGAGAGCAGTGGCAGCAGTACTGTTTGTTTGCTCTGCGTCAACTCGTATCAGGTCGAATAAACTGAATGTCACTGGCCGACCAGAAGACTTCATATAGTCTGTAAGATCTTCATCGCGCTCGCGCCGCCCACGTCGGCCGCTGCCTCCCCTGCCTTTTGGTTTCTCAGTGCTGACCTTCCCAGCACCCAAGCTGTTTGGATCTACTTTTCCTAGTTGCCTCAGTCGGTCCGACTTCAGGTCTGCAGCCTCTGTCTTGATCAACAGCGAACGGGGCTGTTGAGCTGGCGAAGCTTCTTTCGGTGCCTCTGTCGGTGACAATGCCTCGCGCTTTAGTTCTTCCCGAGGCTGAGCTGTTGTCTGGGGCTGAAGCGCTTTACTCGCAGTTGCACTAAGCTCCACATGCTGAACTTTAGCAGAAAAGGAGAACGGCACGAACTTTGGAGGGCCAGTGTCTTCCTTATCTGCTTTTATCCGTTCTTGGAGTTCACTGTGCTCCTTTAGGATATGCTGAACTATTTTCCGACGTTCCTGTACGTTTTCCTTGAGGTTAAAAGCTTCCCGTAGCTGCTTTGCCCCTCCTGCCAAGTTCTTTACGGTTTGGGGAGTCAGCAGAGCCATCCCACGATAAAGAACCAGCCCTGGCAGTAAGAGCAACTTAACACCTGGCAATAACGGCACTGTATCCAGCTGCTGACAAAACTTAAGCTCAATAGCTTTAAACGATACACCACGGCCGTCCGTAAGCCTCAGTAGAAGTGTCCGTCTTTGATTCCCCTTAATGCCTTGAGCACCGCCAGAAAAGTCCTCCTCGACGTCCTTCGTAGGCAGTCGCACATCTTGAAAGGATAAAACCATGCACAGCAGTGGTTTCTTTAGCGTATAATTGAGGGCGGGAGATTCGCCACTCGTTAAAGCAGCCTCCGAAGCAGCCAATGCCGCTACTTCCGGAGGAGCTTGCATGGATTTGCTGTGAAGTGCACTGAAGTTACTGGAGTCGGCTGGGTGTGGGGCCAAGTGAAGACGCCTCAGATCCGCAGACAAAACATAATCCCTGACCTCCGCTGAGTTGCGAGCGCCAGACTGTCCTAATGCCACCAGGCCTTCGGACGTAAACCCCACTCCCCATGGCGCCAACACTGACTCGATAGCTTCCGCATCCATAGTGTGCGATGTATGTGGTCGTCGCCGTCTGCCCCCAAGGAGGTAAGGCCCAGAGGGCCCTGACGGTGTGGAACCAGCAGTTTACAATTCGAAGAAAGTACTAAGCTTCGTAAATACAGGCAAAGGCCAGTAGTGAAGANCCCCGAGAATACAGGAAGGTCTCGCTCTACTACTGCTGGACGGACAACGGCTGGTATCTTCGGGCAGCCGCAATATCAATAAGACAAATGCAAGCATCAGTTGAAATATACACAAGGTCATTCCTAAGATAAACTGCGCTAACAACGAATTATGTTGCGGAAGGGTACCCACAAGGCATTACTGCAGCCCTGCAAGCCCTGTCGGCACCCTTGCGAAGGTAAACAGCACAGTTTGTACCATATCCCTTTGTACACGACGAAGAATCGGTTTTAGGCGCTGCAGCAATCATGAGAACTGTTGATCTGTCCTCTAGAAGAGATTTGCTCCCCATCGAGCATAGCGAATCAATTAAGAGGCAGCAATTTTCTCCCGTCGGTCATGCTTGAGGCGCCAACGGGCAGATAGGGGCTGCAGTGGCCTGGGTGCAAGAGAACGTGTTTTAAAACCATCTCTGCAGCAGATTTGCGAATAGTAAACTCAATATTGGTGCATATCGGCTGCACGCTGAAGGGGGACAAGGATGGCGCGCGCTCCCCACCGAACGGCATCGGGGGACTTAGAACTGCAGGATAATGAAGCCATCGGATTTCGCGTTCCGCGCGCGTCGATTGTGATTGGCGGGAAAGATGCAGGTGGGGAACAGGAGCAAGCAGCTTATTGACTGCGCATGGCTGCCTGTGCGTGATCCGTGCCAGTCGGTGGTTAGACAGTATAAACGTTACAGCGCGAAGCGAGGCTCTGCGGATTGGCAAGCGGGACTTATGTGGGGCGTGTGTGAACCGTAGGTCGTGGCGAACTATTCGTCACTTCTCAGCGTCTGGCTTGGCTCTCCGATAGTGGTCCCAGTTTCGCGCTAAGCTACGTCAATATCGTGCTGCANCGTGATTTTGTGTCTGTACCTTGTCAGAGGCTTGTGATAGACCATGTCTGTACTGCCAGATCAAAGGGGAAGCTCTGCCAGACCTATCCAATGGGAATCCTGTCGGTTTCTCGACGTCAGACTCTGTCGAGGCGCCTGAGGAGGCGGAAGAAATTGCGGATGACGACTTAATGGTTGAGTTGAAATTCATCCCTGATGACTCAAGGTAAGGTAGTTGGACAGCGTGAAGAACCGCATATTAGGGCACTTGACAACCAAATTTGGAGCTGGATAATGGATATTATTATGTGGGTGCACTACTTCTGCAGCTGTCTGCAACGACTGTTCACCGTCATGAGTGACATGGCAGCGCTGCATCCGGACCCCGACTCCGGCGCTTTAGATGGGGACGAAGATGAGCTATTTGACGAAGCAGCTCTCCGTAGACAGGTACTGCTTAGCTTATATATACACCAAACAGAGTCCTCGCTTGCCCACTGACGTCTTCATTATGAATCGGTGCATCTTTTTTGCGCATGTGCGGGTGCCCAGGGCTGGGAATTTGTCGAAAATGACGGCAATGACGCAGGTGGAAATGGTGACATGGATGCCTGACCTGCATCTTCCTGAATGACGCAGAATGCCACGGACCGTATCAGGTGGCTAGTAGCCACAATAGTATGCTGCCACGGGGGCACAGCTCGCGTTAACTGCGGCAGAAACCCTTCTATCGTTGACAAGCCGTGGCTTGTGAAAAGCTTCCCGTAGAGGAGCAATGACGATGCTCCTCGTAGCGTAATGACCAGCCTGTATGCTCACACTTC
>NW_013571343.1:0-8682 GCF_000499745.2 Eimeria mitis | reverse complement strand
AAAAGTGTTATTTCGGGACTGGGTATCGCTGCAGAACGTCTCTTGGAGATGGGCAGACGATGCTCCCCTAGGACTGACTGTAAACGGTGTTGTAACATGTAGACGCCTCGAGGCGTCAGATGCTTTTGGCATCTCTGCAACTTCCGGAATGGGGGGTCCCATGAGTCTATGCAGAGCTCTGTCAAGGGGTAAATAGTCAGTTTGAAAAACAATTTGCCGTGTGGGCTCCATTCTTGCACTCATCCAACATATCCACAGCTTTGCCCAACGGCCGGTATGCCCCAGGGCTAGCTGGCTGTTCTTGTACTGTATGGTCGTAGGCCAATGAGGACAGGCAGCAACACGGGTCTACCTAGTTCCATCCCGGCTGCTACAGAGTGCGGAACGCATTTATTTAGCCTCCTGCCTGCCTTTTCGGCTACAGCATGCACGCATAACGTCGAACTACATTCACAGCCGTGAAATGAGGAACTTCCTGCGCCTTCACATGCCCCGTTGACACTGGCGGCTGGAGTTAGCGACGGGAAGAACCCTAGGAAGTACCACTTCCTCTCGGAGCGCCCAGCGGCTGCAGACCACATATGCGGGGCAGTCCCATAGGGATAGTGTGTATTACACACCTCGGTAGAACGCATAAAGGCAGAGCTACAACTTCTTCATGTATTTTATGTCTCCGGCGGCCCGAGCAGTTAGCCCTTCGAGCCCTCTTCCGCCGCACGATCTGCATCCACCCTGCGCAACACTGGACTCAGTTGCTCGTAGGCTTTTTTCAAAGCCAGGTTCCTTGGATGCCCGACCAGGTGGTAAACGGANGGAAGCTGTGTACGCGACAAAATGAGCAAGCATAGGGTTCAGCAGCACCATGTCGACATTTTCCAGATCGAGGAACATCGCAGCCAAGCGATGCAAGATCGGTGTCGGTCTGTATATAGGTCTTGTCCAGATCCTCCCGCTGAACGGGGGCGCGCCGGGAACCGTGGATGCAACCTCTACCTTGTCCATGTCCTCAACATACAACTGAAAATGCATTGCACCGAGATTTGGGAGGATCGATGGTTGTGATTGAAGAACAAACTATCCTGTTGACGTCCACGTGATGGCTACCTGTGTTCAGTGTCGACGTTTCGCCTGGCATCTGGTGGGCCGTGCAGTCAAGTCACCTTTGACAACTGGAAAGTGTATGCTCTCACCTTCATCAGGAATGGTTTCTTGTGGGACAGCTTTGTCAACTCTTCCTCGCCGAACAGCACAGAAACAGGATCTATGTCCATGCTTATCTCTTGCGCCTTGACACCCGACGCTAACAAGTCGTCGTATGCCACTTGATCTCCCCACTGCGATGTCCACACACACAATATTCACCCACAACATACTCTCCACTCACTTTTCAATGGCCTGTCCCTTGCAACAGCTTTCCAGTTAATGAACCTGCGTCGTGCAATGTGCCGCCAGACACAGATTAATGTACAATAACACCGGCACTCCTTGTATGGCTACGGGCGTACCGAAGGGCTCCCGAAGGTCACCGTGCGGATCTGCAGCATATTCTTATCCACAAGTGTCTTAGCTCGCTTTGCGAAGTACCAGGCAGCCATATCAGCAATGGCTGCACCCAGGGAATGTCCCGAGAAAACAATTACCAACGGCGTTTTCCTGCCTACGATTTGATGCTCAAGACGCTCCAAATGCTTCTCCATCAGCGGACGAACCGCTTTGTCAAATAGGTATGTAAGTCCGTAGTGAAAGCGCCCACGCTTCGACAGAGTTTTGTATGGCACTGCAACCCCCATACCATTCAGGAGCCACTGCTGCACAGATGCAAAACCAATGGGGGCAAACCCTCACAGTATGAAGGCTCCTCTGCTTACTTGCGTGTTTGGTCTACTGCCAGTCTAAGCTGGAGGCTCATCATGCCTGCCACAAGCAAACACCCTCCCAGCTCACCTTGCTAACGAATGTGCCGCGGAAGATCCACACAATGTCAGCGTAGTCGAGGTTGTCCACTCGGTTTGATGCCATCATGTTTTCATCTCTCTCAAGAAGCCACACCCAAGGCGACTCATGGACGCGACTGAAAGACGCAGTGAGACCACACGTATCCGGATGCACCGCTGGGAGGCATTTAATGTTAGAGCCAATGATCTTCGGTCTCCAAGAGCCATCAACCCATTCATCTGTCGTACTTCCAGCCTCATCTGGAACTTTGCTTCCTGACGGTCCAGCAGCTACCAGGCGGCCACTCGGCCAGCCAAACCTTTTAAAAAGCGACATATCCGTGATATATGGCAAACAGCCCTCAGGAACCTCATCGGGGCCAGAATTATCGCCTTCTGCGCTACTCGAGCGCCCAGCCAAAGACTCGACCCCTTGCTTTTCTCCGGCCTCTTCATTATTAGAAACGTCCGTGCTAATCGGTTCCTGAGGCTTATTAGCACCGGCCTGCCCTTCACTTCTGGTAGAAGGCACTGTGTAGGTTTTTTTTCCCAAACAGTCAGCATGCGGTTTTGCGTGCTCGCCGGTTTCTGAAGAGTTGACCCTTGAAGACCCTTCCGGTTGACGGTCCGCTACCGCCGCGTCCCCCTCGCACGCCCTTGAAGAGGTGTCAGGACCCACGCGCTCGGTAGGGCCTTCCCTACGAGAGTTGTCACCTGTTTCACCCTTCGCCGTCCCCTCTTGTGACTCACTGTTGGGCCCGTCGTTTCCAGGGGTCAAATCTTGTTGGCTGAGTGGTTCCAAGTTTGGCTCCACATGAAATCGCGGCGAGAGATCGCGCCACCTCATAGGAACTGCAACACAACGCTCATGCAACAAAGGAATTTTTTGTAAGAGGCTGACAAGACGGGGTACCACTTCATGGACCCAGCAAAGATGCACGGCCACTTTGTTTCCACTAATCTGAAGCACGATTATTGAGTTTGCGTTCCTCACCAACTTCCGCTGTCCGCAGCGTTCCCACCTCGGTAACCTTCCATGGGGGGAAGATGAAAGTGTTGACTTTGTGATTTTTTACCCATTCCCAAATATCGCTAGCTTCGTAGGCTACTAGATTCAATATCCACAAACAATGCCAAGCGCGATACATCTCTCTTTTCCATTCCTCGGTGGTTGCACCGTTGGTTTCTCCAGAAGCCGAGTCGCCTGCGGTTTCCGGTGGTTGCGGGTTTCCCTTCTGTAACTCTTCATTCTCTAAGGTATTCTCCTGCTTGCTTGTGTTGCTCTTCTGCGACGTCGCCGAGTCTACATTAGGGACTGGATCGGTAGAGCCTGACTCAGTTCCTCCACGCTCGGTCTCCCCCTTGGCGCCAAAGAAAAGATCAAGTGCAAGAGCAAACAAATTGGAAGGTCGTGACTTGCGGTTAACAGGTACGTTGCCGTCGTAAATGCGCGGTTGGAATATGGTGGGAGCATCCTTTGGGAATGCCACCTCCGCGCCGGCCTTCCTGAAGTACGAGTAGATCGGGAGTTGAACGTACGATGGGTGGTCTGGATGGACGTGCTGGGGAAAGCCTTGCAACAGCCGCTCCGGATAGCTCTGCACGGTCTCACACACCTTAACTGTATCACACACAAGCAACAAACACGCGCAACAGCTGAAAACTGCACTTCGCACAGGTAAGCCGTACACCTTCGACTCCCGATGCACCGCACTCAGAAAACTTACCATACAAACAAAGTTCTGTGAGGGGATAGAACAAATGCTTGTTTTTCAACAGGATGTCGTTGATGACCAGTCCAGGGTTCGTATTTAGAATGTTGGGGTTTAGTCGTCCAAATGTTTGAGCAAAAAAGACAAATAAACGTAGGCTAGGCGACCGCACGAGTTTCCGCCTCCAATTCCTGTCACGTGTCTTTAATGCAAAAGTGCTACTCATACTGACTACCAGTTTCACACCTGGACCCAGACGTAACCTATGCGAATTATATCTCTTTAGATACACTGAGTTCATGTCGAGGTTGGAAAGTGAACATGCAAGGTCCGCGGTTGCAACGGGTAGTTGGGAAGGCGAAACGTAGAGCCCGCCGCACGTGGAGTTCTTCATGTAGGCCAACTGGTGCATTTTCTCGTCTGTTCCTAGCCACGTCATATCTGTCGTGTGTACAATATCTTTGAGTAGAGGCACTTCGGCTGGAATTTGAGATTTATTCTCAGCGGAAGCCGTAGCCACCGACTCGTCCTCCCCCGGCACGTAAGAAGCTCGTGACGTGTCATTCTTATCGGTGACGTCCTCTTGAGACTGGCTGCCCTCCTCTTCCTTTGGCGTCCTGCCAAAATAAAATTCGATGCCGCATACAGATCTGGGACATTCGAATGAGACCGTTCCATCTGGTTTGAGGTGAACATGCTCTTCGTTATACACTGGACCACTTGTAGCTGTAAACACCACACACACACCGAATTCCTCCATGCGCTCACGTGTTTACTTGTCGCTGAGCAATCGAACAGAGAGAGCAGCCACCTTGGGTTTTGTGCGCACCCTCTTCACTGGAAAGTCGAGTATCAGATCGGCGTGCGTCAGCGGCTGGGATGCCCACAATTGGATATGACTTCAGTTCCTCCTCAAACAATCCCATTCCCAGAATACCGGCTACATGGATAATCAGCAGCGCGCATCGTAACCTCAAAGCTGCCGGAAGCCAGGATGTCCACACCATTTTCTTGGCTTGCGCGTTTAAGGCTCGCCGCGCATGCGGTTGTATTCGGGCAACCTAGCTTTTAACAAGCCCTAAAGGTCTGCGCAGCTGTGTGCCGGCTCTCGCCAGCTGGATTTGAGCAAACCCATCGATGCTGAAGTGACAACCTAAAGGTCAGCGCGGGGCCCCTGGCAGGCGCGCAACACTGACTCCCCACCATGGGTAATCTGCTGAAGGTTGATATGCGTTTGTCATTCGGATCCCATTACATCGTTGCATTTATCTGAGTTGTATCCAAGAGACGAAGAGCCAGCCATGTTTCGATCGTCGTCAACCAGCCCCAAGGGCGCTTGCGTCAGCAACGGTGGTGTAGCGCCCTGGGGTTGTAGTGCATTGGCACTACAATAGCTCCTCTGTGTGCCCTCTAGAGGCCTAGTATCATGAAAAGGATTAAATACTATAGAATATCTCAGGAGTTAGGACATCTTTACATAAGAAAAGATGCATAATAGGANCGGATACTGACCCTCAACGAGGGTCAGGGGGCAGTTCTACTCTTCTGAGGATTTCACCAAGGAAGAAATCCGGAACTCGAATGCCTTTTGAATAGCTAACGGAAATTATAGTGAGAATGGCGAGAATTACGAGTTTAGATCCCTGGTAGCGCTGTGTGCGCTCAGCTATGTAGCTTTGGGTTCATACGTGGTGACAGCCAAGGTTGCTGTGCGCTACAGGGGTTTTGCAGGGCACGTCACAAAACACTGAAATTCCCGAAAACCTACAAACGGACCCGATAATTTTACTTAATATAATGATAATTGTGGAAACTAGTGAATGAAGGACCGACTAATATGTACGGAATCCTAGCGATCAGAGGAGTAGCGCACCCGAAAGCCCACTCTCGGCACATGTATGGAGCGGGGACGGTAGATCGCAAAGTACGCCGGAGAAAGTAGCGTTACGGATAGAGAGGAACCAAACTAAACTTCATTAATATTCAATGTTCATAGAAATTCAGTGAGAAATAATGTTCCGGGGGACTGGATCGCAGAACCCGATGGTCCAGGTGTACTCTGGGGAATCGCAGGAGGCAGTCTCCAGATCCCGATGGCAACTACGGCGATACGGCGCCTGCACCCTCCTGACAGGGATGACTTCGATGCTGTTCGTAGTCAAGGGGGAATCCACTCTAACGGACTGCCGTCTCCCGAGAAAAATATCATGAAAAACAAGACTTAACTAAGTGATGGCTAATCAGGCTCGTTCTTCCAGCGGAGCTAAAAGAACAGATACATTGTTCTGCACACGCACTACATGTGGCTTAGCGCTGGGCACTGAAATATACAAAGAACAGGTGCGGAGTCTACAAATTGTCTGAGGCTACGTACTTTCCTAAGTAACTAGAATAGAGTTCGTATGTATGAGGGTGAAGAAGCTGCAGTGCTCGAGGCTCGAGGGGCCTGGAGTACATAAAACGACATCTGTCCGTCGAGAAACGAAAAGCTCCAGTTATCTCGAGCGTTCCCAACTCAATTAAAACATGTTTCTATACCGCAATATATAGCCATGAGTGGCACGGGACTCTTCATGGGCATCTCTCTAAGTTGCGTTAAAATTTGATGGAGCGTGCCCGAGTAGCGAAGGCGCCGCCTTGTGCCCTTCGAAGAGGGCGCGAGTCCACTAGAACCAAGTCGGCTGTGTTGGAAGTGACAGCTGAACGTCGCTGGTTGTAGTTTCTTGCTTGCCCTCCTTGTGCCTATTTCATACATTCCCGCGTTGCTGCATCTTTTGCGTAGAAGCCGGAAATTGCGGGCTTATTTTGCATAGAAGTCGGAAATTGCGGGCTTATACATCTGGTTTCCAGCAGATAATTGTGTTTCGGGGTAGACCAGGGGTTCCCGAGGGTAGCGGGGCGAAACGTACCTATTGTATTATAAAACAATTCATCACAGGAGACGAAATCAAGCAACATTGATGAGTTCTGTTAATACTGGACCAAAGCGCGGTTGGTGTGTTCAGCTTGACCGTCTTCGCCCGAGCAGTTCTTGGTGGTCACGTTGTGGCCTATGTAAGGCTGCTTCATCAATCTGCGTCAGAAAACGCTAACGAATTTCGGGTCCCTACCAGTGATGATGATGTTTCCAAAGCTGTGGAGCTTCCAGAGAGGATTAATGAATAATTATGCTACTTACTCTGCTGTAACGGAACTCGAGCAGCGGATGAAGCGGATGTACCTGCTGAGTTTACCCACGACAACTAGATACTATCACATCCTTCAACAGATAGTAAACGGAGTATGCAATCCATAGATATATCCATCCAGACCCGTTCAGTTGTCGGAAGAATCTGCAAGAGTTCTGGTTTGAGAGTGCTTCGTAGCTTTTACTGCTGACATTCCGGACAAGCGGGCGTAATCCGCTGATTAGGAACACATCCTACGCCACTAAAGGGTCTGGAAACTCGACCAACTGTTGTATTGACCCGATCATGAACTCCTAAATCATGATTGTGCACTTTGGGAAGAAGACCAGTGCGAAGCGAAGCTGGAACGTGGAATCTGCGGACTCGACGGTTGGTCTGGTGCCACAAGATGTTGCTATCTATGCTGTAGTGCTTCACTCGTAGCCCGTTGCTCAGCTTAGCGAACACCGCTGGCGCATCTGTATCTAAAGAGTGAGGAGAACACAATTTGGAAAGGAAATTCGTCATCATCATAGACAACCGCAGTTGGACAACACTCTGACGGAAATCATCGTGATAAGCGCACCTGCAGACCAATGTTCCTTACCTGCAGGGCGTCTGGAGAGTGCGGCAGNCGCCTTACTGCCTGGGCCGGAAAAGCCACGAACAACTGTTTTATTATCACTATCTTCAAAACCCTTCGGCAGGTGCAGTCAGGGGTTGATGATCGGTTTGGAGAGTAAAATGCCCATCATGTCGGCAGTGTGGGCACATTTTCCCACCCCATCAGACCGCTTAGAGTTGCCTCTCACCTATCAGATACTTCTGCTTCCCATTTGTGAAACGATGTGAGTAACAGACGGTTAACTGCTGCTGCTTTGAGTCATCACTTGCTTGCTGAAAGACAATTATATTGAGTTCTATTCCACTGGCATAACATTCTGGGCAGAGTGGTCTCTCAATGCCACTGCGCGCCAGCACTGGACGGGAT
Organism: Eimeria mitis; assembly: GCF_000499745.2. Lineage (NCBI taxonomy): Eukaryota > Apicomplexa > Conoidasida > Eucoccidiorida > Eimeriidae > Eimeria > Eimeria mitis. The sequence continues at coordinate 878 of NW_013571343.1, read as the reverse complement.
GTCAGGTGATGAGGTTTCTGGCGGCTGCAGCTTCATTCGCTGTTCGCATACGCTGCCGGCCTTCCATAAGCAGATCCGATAGAAGAGCAGCAATGTGAACGATTCTGGTAATGAATGGTGGGTGGAAATTTTGTTGAGCGGCTTGAAATCGATACCCACGTCTCACCTTGCATCCGTTTCCTTCGCCATAACCATATTGTGTCTAAATGCTCTAGTTGGCAGTTGAACAATGCCTTTCTTAGCGTTTGAACTGCTTGCCACTCAACGTCCTCTTCAAGCCGTGGGTAGCGCTGAGTCCCCTCAGGCTACATTGCCTACTTCTTAGTGCTGCAGTCGCATATTAGTACCTAACCCAAATGGTTGCTCCTACGCCTTATAATAAAATTAATTTCGAATTATAAACGAAAAATGCCGTTCGAATGACCGGGAACCATAGATTATATCCGACTGGCTGACCTCCCACAGTGCCCTTATACGGGGCACTGCAGCGCTCGTGCACGGAACCCGCGGGTGGCCGCGTCGCTGCTGTAAGCAGCAGCCGGGTCCTAAGACATAGGCGCTAGCCACCCAGCAGTTGACTGCTTCGACTCTTCGAACAAACCTTATCAACTTTTCGTTTTCCAGTTATTACAGACTTTCTTACCGAATTAGGAGCTTAAGTCCGGTAAATTGTAGTGCCGGGCTCTACACCGTGGAAGTCAGCGGTACCTTGGGACAAAGCTTGGGGATACTCTGTGAATGAATTTGATGCGGTGCATTGACCCTGCAGCGCGTGGCCTGCTCGCTGGTAGGTCTTTGTTATTTAGTACCACTGAGAAGTCTTCCTTCAACTGCGCCAATTTCTGCTGTTCCTAGGGCTTTAACTAGATCGGATCTGC